>NC_079511.1:17232747-17255424 GCF_000801105.2 Raphanus sativus
GATCCTAATTTTTCGGGTATCTCTTATGTAAGAGCCGGTAATTCTTTCAGTGAATAGAGTCCTACTGGTCTCCTCGGTCAAGCTCTCGATCTCGGGAGCTGAGCTCGTTGCCTTGTGGACTTGAGCACCCAGTTTTTGGAGAGCTGTGTGAGTCCGCTCCATATATCTACGAATAGCCTCAGGTCCCTCTAGAGGAAGGACAGTCGGGTCATCGTTAGGTACCTGACGAACATGTACCTGGCGAACAGGTCCCTGATGGAATCGTGTTCGATCATTTTTCCAAGTGCTCGGTGGGCTGATTTGCTCACTGGCTATTGGGTTATTTTGACGAGTTAGGTTAGTGGGGCGAGCTGTAGGATCAGCATCCGTCCTTTGATGTTCACCCGGATTCGTGTTTAGGTTTCTGGCCCGAAACACCAGAGCTGACGTTCTGCCCCCGGACGGGTCGGATACTCCTTCTCCTGACCTAAGAATAGGTGGTGGAGGAGGTAAGCGAGCGCTCTGACCAGTAACCTGATCGGGAATAGAGCTAGTCGATGCTATGTTGCTTTCCATAGCACTGGTGAGGGGTGGACTGAACACGGGAGCTGTCCTAGCATGAGGCGTTTAGAAAGCTGGTCCCTGTTCTCCTGAACCAGTGTTATCAAGAGAAAAGTCTAGATGCATCATCATGAGACGATCTCAGAGAGCTGAGCCTCCGTCTGGTTCGGAGCAGGTTGGTGCTGAGGGGTAACGAGGGCTAGGAGCCCTGGGTCGATCCCACTGGAGGTTTTCGTGTTGGCTGCTCCAGCACTGTTCATCGAGATACTGTTCATCGAGATACTGTTCATCGAGATACTGTTCATCGAGATACTATTCATCGAGATACTGTTCTTCCAGTTCTGTTCATCCGAGTACTGTTCATCGAGATACTGTTCATCGAGATACTGTTCACCGAGATACTGTTCATCGAGATACTGTTCTTCCAGTACTGTTCATCCGAGTACTGTTCATCGGGATACTATTCAGTGGTTAGATGAATTTGTTGTCTGATCGACTGGATTCATCTTTAAGTTGGAGTAAGGGATTCCATTGTTTCTTCCCCACAGACGTCGCCAATTGTGAGGGACTAAACTCACTACCCAGTTTTTAGGTCAGGTTAAGATTAAAAGGAAGATAACGTGGGCTGAATCCCGTAAGAACTTATAAGATGAATGATGATTTTATTGATGATTTTGGGTAAAGAATATGTTTACAAAGATGTTTATACTGTTTACAAAGAAAGTAAAGTTTTTGAGAGCTTGTGTGTGAAACGGGTTCCAATCCTTTTTTCTTGATTGATTTTCTCTTTAAATAGCCCCAGGGTCCATCTGTTGCTACCAACAGGTTCCCGAGATCCCCTCCGTGATTTGAGGGATTTGTAACAGCTCCCCTTTGACCGGGTCTTGCGCATGTTTACTTGTCAATGAGCTGCCTCTTTTCCTTGACCTCTCTGATGAACATCTCCAGCTCACAGCCTCCGGATCTGACTTAGCTAATTTTGAAGATTGAATTCATGATGGGCCTTTTGCGGCCCGTTATCATTTCTTGTCTATCACTAGCTAGGGGGTCATATTTGGGCCCAACATCTAGGAGAGGTGTTTCCAGCCATGTGGGTTATGGATATGATGAGAAGAGGTTGTTTCTTGCCCCCAGGTGGCTGGGATGGAGACCTTTTGCAGGAATAAATGAGATATCCCTTCCGCCTATCATCATCGTCACGTAGTTTAGGACTGCTCCTCCTTCTAGCGCCAAACTGTTAGGGTATTTTATGGTACAAGCGATTCGTGCTCAGCCTACAGAATGATAGGAGGGAGGAGATAAGTAGTCGTAGTGCTTTCTCCTGCTTCAGTGGTCGATGAACCAAGAGATCCTGCTTTTAGGATACTGCCATAAGGATTTGGACCAGTATATATCATCAAGGCCTTCGTTCCCGCAAGGGGTATTGGTCGTTAGGCAAGGGCTGCCTATCTGTGGTGAGGCCCGCAGGGTCCATAATGAAGGACGCAAGGTCTTCATGATGTATAGTCGATGGTTCCTGGTTCTGAAGGTTCTTTCTAGGTTCTAAGTCAGGGAACTATGGAAGAAGAGGGGATTTATAGCTGCATCCTACAGTGGGGATTGCCTATGTACCCCTCGGAAGGGGATCAAGCCATTCGTAGTTCATATATTGGAGGTGCATAGCCTAATAGAGGCGCGGAGCATTGTACAGGCACGGAGCCTTGTAGAGGCGCGGAGCCTGATGGAGGCACGTAGCCTGATAGGCACGTGGCCTTGTAGTTGATAGGAGTCATCTATTGTAGAGGACACATGGTCGGAATAGATGACGGGATCGTCGGGATGCTGCAGTGGGCATGGAGCTTCGATATGCTTCATGGAGCATGGAGTGTTCCTGTCGATGAGCTGGAGACTATAGCCTGAGCAAATATATAGAGTTATAGACGTGCTGCCATGAACATGGACGTCATCTTGTTGGTGATGATCGCAGGGATTCGTCCTCCAATAGACATGTCGGTTGAGATTGTCTTTTTGGTCAATTCATGCCTTAGTAGCCGTCGAATTGACTATGGGGTTTATGTCTTCTGTAGATGGACGTCTTCCTCTACTGTGGACATGCAACAATCAGTATAGAGCCCCATCTCCCTGATAGTAATCGTCGGGATCAACCTATTATAGGCGAATCCAAGTGGAATGTCTTCTTGGCGTGAGATATTGACTTGGCGGCTGTAGAACTTGTGATCTCTGTAGAAGAACGTGTTCACCTCCTCTTTTAGGGTTTATTAACTCTTTTCTTATAATAGAAGTCGTGCCTCCTCTCTAGTATTTGGAAATATTCACTTTATTCTTAGATAATAGAATACTTCCATTTTTATTAAAGGCGGCTCCATGTGTTGGAATACTTCTTCTTTCTTCTCTTGGATTTAAGGAGATTTGACCATTTTATGATAAATATGGATGTTTACCTTTATCTTGAAGTTTTCCTTTTTACTTAGAGGCAAGAGTAATTATCTGGCCCGGAACCTTGAACCCGGACAAGGGTCGGGCTTGGACAGGGGTCAGACCTGGACAGGGGTCGGGCCTGGACAGGGGTCGGACCCTGGAAGTCGGAAGCTAGAGAAATCTCCTCATGGATTATTATTCCCCAACAGGTTTGTACCTGAAACAGAAGAAAAAAAAATTATGAGATTTTTGAACAATTGTAAAACCTAAACAAAATCTAACTAAAGAAGATCTAATGGCGATCGAAGCTCCCCGGCAATGGCGCCAAATTTAATACCACTCAAATTACCCTAAGGAGTGAATTACTCTCATCAAAAGAGGTCAATTTATAGTACTTATGGATCGAATCCACAAGGAGCCAAGGCACACACTAGATCTAATAGTTATTATTAAGCTAGGTTAACAGTAAATAGATTAGTAAAGGAATATAGTAAAGCAGTAAATAAATAAAACACTAAACAAGATGAAAAATATAATTGTTTAGCTTGGCAAAGAGTTGTTTGATGGAAGGATGGTAGCTAGATCTAGGGTTTCTATTCAGGTACTGGAGATTATAATAGCTATATATGCCTTAACAAATTGTTTGCATGATATTATAGAACTCAGCCGCTTATCAATCAGCGATGTCTGATAGTGCTCAAGTTACCCAGTAGAGCTTACTCTCTCAAATAAGAGGTACAGCTGTAGTACTTAGGGATCGAATCACGAGGAGCTAGGGAACCAATTAAATAAAATCTACTAATCAATCCTAGGCAATGTTGGTTTATATGATAGAAATGAAAATAACAATTCCTAAAATGAGCAAGGTAGTTGCTCTAACTAACAATATGATGGGTTGTTTAAATGTGATAAAGAGTGTTGGACATAGGGTTTCTATTCAGGAATGAAGATTATAATCTCTATAAATGCTTTGACAAGTTGCTTGCATGATACTATAGATCTCAGCCGCTTAACTCAAGTGAAGTATCACTGGTTAAAATATCTAGATCTCTGGCCACACTTTTCGCATGACGACACAGAAAAAGAGTCGGTCGATATCCTTTTGAGATATCGAGCGATATACCTTTCGCAGCGCCGATCGATTCACATGTCGGGATATCGATCGACGGCTTCTAGATCTGCCTAGGCGCGAACCGAATATGACCACAAGGTCTCAAGGAGGAACTGTCGTTCTTCTCAACGAGAGACAGCAAGCTCAAATGGATAATTCAAGATAATCAAAGATCCTAGTGATCTATGTTCTAGTTAGCTAATCTAAAACAAGCATAGAGTGCAATCCATTTGATGAGTATCACAACTTAGCAATTATAGTTTGGGGCTAATCCCACAAACCTATTTAAACCCTAGATCTAACAAGTAGACTACTCAGACATAGCTAAACAATTCATAACAATAGATAGATGAAAGAATTGCATAGATAGAATAAAGTAGAAATACAAAAGGAGATAAGAAATCTCTCCAATCTCTCTCAAACAAATAAAACTCAAGTCTCTCTCTCACACTATCTGCTTTGAGGGTTGTTAAAAGCTTGCTTCTTTCGAAGGCTCAAGATTGCCGTCAAAAGTACTTAGCAGGAGTATTTAAGCATTTCCATTAGATTAAAAATTCGTTAGGGGCAATCTCGTAATTTGGTGAAGTCTTGGTGAAGTAGTCGGCTAAACCATTTCGTCCTCGATATCGATCGACAACACTGAATGTGTATCGATCGATTATAATCTTCTAGTACGCGGATCTTCTCAGCTACATCGATCGACAACTCAAGATGAGTATCGATCGATTATAATCGCAATGTTGACTTCCGACTTAGTCTTGAATGGTCAACTCGGGTGTATCATCTCTTGCACTCCAAAATGCTCCAAAAACATCACTTTCTCACAAAATGCTCCTGAACTTGAAAACATACCTAACAGGCTAGAAAATAGATTAAATATATAATAAAATACTAGTATACCATGGTTAAAAACGGGTAAAATCCATGGTATATCAACTCCCCAGACCTACTCCTTTGCTTGTCCTCAAGCAAAAACAATAGTCTTTGGAAAAGGTTTGGAAATAGCATGAACTCAAAGATTCAATATATTGAAGTCATCACTCTATGGGTTTGCAATTCATGTCTAAACATCCTAATCACAGAAGTTCATCATGCCTTATCCTAGCTTAACAACCAAAATCATCTAGTCAACAACTTAGCAATTCTCATCTGACATTCTCCTCTACTAACCTCATTTCTTAACATAAAATAAAAGTGCAGGCTTTACCTTGGGAGTATCGATCAAAGGACACATGGATTCAACTCAAACAAGTATCTGAACACACATGTAGTCTTCTCTGATCCCTTTCTCCCCTCTTCTCTCTTCTCTGGATCTCTTATTAGTTTCAATTTCAACAGGTTTCGATGCCACATAGGTCATCTAGTACATCTCATTGACATTTGCATTGTAACTCATACATTTTTTGACAAAGTGTAGCAAATAATGGGGTTCGGTACGCAACTTATCCCTCGTTTCCACAATGTGTGATCATTCTTGATATTTAGAATACTGGGGTCGCAGGAATCACTCCTACCCCTCAGCCTCTCAAGAAATCATTTCAATCTTTTATAACATAAACTTAGATCTCGAGATGCCGAAGAAAGAGAAGGAAGGGAACCAGAAACACACATACTTTTTACATTCCAGACCTGTAGGAGGATTCCGATCCAGTGATTTCCAAGCCCCAAGACAAGCAAATAAGTCCGTATTAGTGTTGGAGGTCAGTTTTGGTTCCTTCAAACAATCTTAGCTAGTGGATATAGATGGCAAGTTGATCCACTTTAGCATCTTTAGTACTATCTGCAATCAGTAATCTAGAATGGTGCTAAGAGTGGTCAGACAATCAAATATAAATCCATCTCAATGTTCCTATTTAATTCTTATGCGAAAAATAATTTTGAAAAACAATTTAAATAAAAACCAAAATAAAAAACACATATTAGTAAACTCCCCCCAGACTTAAATTACACTGTCCCAATGTAACACAGACGGTGGTGAGGTAAATAAAATAAAGCATAATTAATTAATATAACAAGTTAGAATGAATAAACCTGATCGACAAGATGTCGATCGATTCGTAGTGGTATATGTCGATCGTTAGTAATGGTCGTGTGGTGTCGAGCGATATGAATGGTGAATGTCGGTCGATGGAATTATCATTCTACTTGGATCTAATAAAAACTGCAAAATAAATCTGAAAATAATAAAAGCAAAAATGAAAAATAAAATAAAATAAAGAAAAAGAAAACCTAATAGTGGGTTGCCTCCCACTCAGCGCTTGGTTATAGTCATTTAGCTTGACTGTGGTAGGTAAGTGACTCATGGGGTGCAGAAACTGCTGATTGCCGGACAGCAATCATCAATCTTGTGTCTCCTACTATTGAACCATGTGGCGACAAAGCTTCTTGTGGCATCATCCGCTCGTAGTTGTTTCTTATCTATCTGGAGGACTGTATCTTGAAGTTTCCTCACAGAATTCTCGATGTATTCGATATTGTCAACCTTCCTGTCGATGGTCTGGTATGTATGTACGGACAATAATTTCAGATCACTCTGTAATGCATCGATCCTGTCAAGAATAAACTGATCTCGGTCTGCTGAAGACTCGGTGTCGATCGATGCGACGAGATGCGCGTCGGTCATTTCGCTGAGGGGTCTGTCGGTCGACTCAGAATCCACTGTGTCGATCGACTTTGAGCACTGTCCTTGGTACTGCAGAGCACGTATATTGCCCTTCATATGGCGAGTAGTTCTGCAGAGGCTGTTAACTCTTTCGTTAACAGTGTAGTCAATGGTATCACAGGTCCCGGTGAGTCTCCTTTCCATAGCATTTATAGCCTCGTACAACTCATCTTTAAGCTCATCAACTTCTGCTTGTAGTGCATGATTTTCTCGCTGGTGGTGGCTCGCTATCGATCGATATTGGTTTAGGCCTGTCGATCGATGGAAAAGTAGCAAACTTAGCTTGGTCATTCTGGCGAATTGTGTCCAATTCTTTCTGCAGAAGATCGATCCTCTTGCTTAACCATTCGACATTGTTGTTGAGAGGGCTGTAGACGTCTCCAATCCGTGTATTGATGTAAGCAACCTCCCATTCATCTTTCTTAGGTGATGAACATTCTGGTCGGTCCATGGATGTATTTATGTCGATGTCGATCGATGGTACTCGTACTCTGTCGGTCGATACTGGTGGCGTAGCCTCTTTCTCAAGCATGGTCATTATGTTTCCAAGATCCACTCTTTTCTCAGCCATATCATTCTGGAAGTCCTTGTAACTGACATCCAAAGGCTGGATAGTGTCTTCCACCAATGTGTTCATGTTTGCCTCAAGGTGTGCCTGAGCTCTCCATACATCAGTCACCATATCATCTATCTCCTCTCTACAGTAGGGTACTGGTGGTGGTGTGTATGCATGGTAAGGGCGTGTGTGTATTGGAAGGCGTAAGCAACCTCTGTGAAGAGGGATGCTCTATCCAGAAGTCTCTTTACTTGCTCCTTGGTAACATGGATGATCTCACCATCAACTCCTCGAGCATAGCCAAACTCATCTCTGTAGACACCATATTCATCCTTAGCTTCCCACTTGAATCTCCTGGATCCATCAGTATTGAAGGCACGTCGTCCAAACTCCAATCGTCTGTCGGGCGATCTGACTCTTGGCCTGTCGATCGATCCGGGATATCCGCCGTCGATCGATGGTGATGAAATGATGTCGATCGATGGTGAATGTCTAGGTTGACCGAAGTGTTGAGGAACTGTATCCTCCCTTGTGCTGGTGTTGTGGTTGTCCTTGACGTGATTTAAGATGTCTGGATGGCTACGTTGCTGTGTGAACATGTTTTCTGGTCCATTAGAAACTTGGAGGATGTCTGCTATGTCTTCTCTGGTTATGTGCAGAAATCTTCCATCCATAGCTCTTGCATAGCCATCTGTGTCCCTGAAAATTCCAAATTCATCAGGTGTTAGTGAGACGTTCCTGATATCGTAAGGTTCATGAGATCTCGGTTGAGCTCTGTTGAAGGTGTCGATCGATGGGTGTGTGGTGGTGGCGATCGATGGTGCACGTCTAGCTGCACGGTTGGATCGATTGGACATGTTGTTGCAGTCTTCCATTGATAGGTTTCTGAATGTTGGAAGCTGCTGGGTAGAAGGTGAAAAGTTTTGAATTTTCGTGGCTTGAGTTGTCAACCTTCTATACCCATGTGTTGCCCTAATCGGTGAAATTCCGATTTTGTCCTTCAAGTCGTCTGGGTTAATATCGATCGATATGATACTGGCAATGTCGATCGATGGGCGATGTTGTTTTGCTGGATGAAGTAGATAATCGATCAATGGTGGGCGTTTGATGTCGATCAATTGTAGGAAACGAATTGCAAATCTGTCATTCTCCAAGTAATTTTCCCACTCTCTCTTCCCAATAGTCATCATGTTCTTCACTGTGGTCTCCATTGTGGGAAGAGGTGGCTATGTCTACTGCAAAACTCTCATGAAATCCGCTATCTGCCCAACTCCTTACTGAGTAATCATCTTCCTTTCGGTTGGGTGGGATGGCGAAATTCGGGTAGCAATTGTGAGGGGTAAAACTCACACCTAGATTTTAGATCAGGTTTTATGTTTAGGAAAGGTTAGGGAAGGATAACGCGGGCTGAATCCCGTAATAACTTATGGAATGAATTTGATTTGTATTGATAATGTGGTAAAGAATGGTTACAAAAGATGTTTCTCTTGATGATTACAAAGATAAGGAAATGTTTAAGAGATGATGTGAATAATCGTAAGAATGCAGATAAAAGTTGAATATATCCTCTTTCTTGATTTGCTTTCTCTTTAAATAGCCTCAGGTCCCGCTTGATTGTAGCCAACTGGTTCCCGAGATCTCCTCCGTGATTTGAGGGATTTGTAACAGCTCCCCTTTGACCGGGTCCTGCGCCTATTTATTTGTCCACGAGCTACCTCTTTGACCGGGTCCTGCGCCTGTTTACTTTTCAACGAGCTGCCTCTTTTCCTTGACCTCTCTGATGAACATCTCCAGCTCACAACCTCCAGATCTGACTTAGCTGTTCTTGAAGATTGAATTCATGATGGGCCTTTCGCGGCCCGTTATCATTTCTTATTGTCTATCACTAGTTAGGGGGTCATATTTGGGCCCAACAGTTGCCCCCAGCTTTCGAGATAAGATTCCTTATCTCGGAAGCTAGACCTAGCCGCCGAGCATCAATCTTTTTGTTGAGATCTCGAGCAACAATTATCTTTATTGAAGATTTCTTTTGCTTAATCTGATGGCTACGATTGCGTATGAAAAGGAGCAAGTATCCGACTTCTCGGCCAGCAAGCTTCCCTTTCCTCAATTCTCAGAGAGTTCAGGTACTTTCGAGATTAACATGTTTAATCTATCATTTTCCGGAGAGTATGGTTCTAACTTAGGTTTGGTGGGTCCTGATTCAGCTCCAGTCGAGACGTCCCAGATGGACGATGACAAGGAGGCAGATGAGGGAGATCCAGCCAAAGAAAGTGATCCAGTCGAGGGAGACAAGGATGTCGGGATGAGCTCCCGAGATAATGATGGCTAAGAGCTGCGGCTCTTTTTGAATTGTAATGTTGCTTTTCATGACTTTTGCCCAATGGGCTTTGTTTACGTTTCAGACTTATAGCCTGAGGAGGCTTTTAAACCTTAGGGTCTTCTGAACCCTCGTTAGCCTATGAGGCTTTTAAACCCTTTTATTCAAATTTCGGTTTTGTTTTTCGTATTAAGTCATTTGACTTGGTTTGATCGTTTCTTGGATGAGATTGACTTTTGTCAAGTGGAAGTTTTGGTTTGGACATGTATCGTGATTATTATATACAATGTCCAATGACTTATCAGGTCTCGAAGATTTCGAGTACATTCGATTACGAGGATCCTTAGAAGGAGTTCCTGAAACATTGAGATTAGCTCAGGGTTTTTAGGAACCTGAGCTACTCTGAAGACCTTAGGAGGGGGTTCATGGGAACCTGAATTCGTGTGTGGGATTTTAAGACCCATTGAAGCTTGCTTAGGATTTTAAGACCTTTTGAGATTTGATAAGGATTTTAAGACCTTTTGAGATTTGATAAGGATTTTAAAACCTTGGAGATTTGATAAGGATTTTAAGACCTTGGAGATTTGATAAGGATTTTAAGACCTTGGGTCCAGGTTCGTCGAGACCTGATATTGCTTGAAGGATTTTAAGACCTTCGAGGTTACTAAGGATTTTAAGACCTTAGGTCCAGGTTCGTGGAGACCTGAGTTTGTTGGAAGGATTTTAAGACCTTCGAGATTACTGAGGATTTTAGGTTCAGGTTGACGGAGACCTGAATTTGTTCGAAGGGTTTTAAGACCTTAGGTTCAGGTTCACGGAGACCTGAATTTGTTCGAAGGGTTTTAAGACCTTAGGTTCAGGTTCACGGAGACCTGAATATATTCGAAGGGTTTTAAGACCTTAGGTTCAGGTTCACGGAGACCTGAATTTATTCGAAGGGTTTTAAGACCTTAGGTTCAGGTTCATTGAGACCTGAATTTGTTCGAAGGGTTTTAAGACCTTAGGTTCAGGTTCACGGAGACCTGAATTTATTCGAAGGGTTTTAAGACCTTTGGTTCAGGTTCACGGAGACCTGAATTTATTCGAAGGGTTTTAAGACCTTAGGTTCAGGTTCACGGAGACCTGAATTCATTCGAAGGGTTTTAAGACCTTAGGTTCAGGTTCATTGAGACCTGAATTTGTTAAAAAGTCAAAGTATTGAAGATAATTGCTTTATTGATAATAGGATACATGGTATCACAATAATCATACAATCGCTGTTTGGGCTATATGTTCTCAAACATATGCCCCCTTTCGCCATGATGGAAAGAGTGTTAAAATGAGATTGGGGTTACACTCATGACACAATTGCCTACGTACCCAGTCAAGGGGTCAAGCCTAACGTAATTCGAGGAATTTAAGTACCTAATGATAGTATTTCTTCAGATTTGTGGCATTCCACGATCTGATTTCAGGTACCTCGGTTCGTACCTTCAGGAGCTTATAGACGCCAGGTCGTACCACGTGGATAATCCGGTAAGGACCTTCCCAATTGGTCCCTAGTTTCCCAGCATCTGGTTTTTTGGTTCCTTTGAAAACCTTCCTAAGTAGTAGGTCACCTACAACGAATTGTCGGGACCTGACTTTGGAATTGTAATGTCGGGCCATTGCTTGCTGATAGTTTTAAATGCGAAGCAAGACTCGGTCTCGTTGTTCCTCGATTAAGTCGAGGCTATCTGATAAGAGCTAGTCATTAGCTTCGGGATCAGACGTACAGAGCTCCCGTCAGAGTCTCCCAGTGGAGGTTTCCGCCGGAACGACATTTTTCATCCCGTAAGCTAAAGAGAAAGGGGTTTCCTCTGTAGCTTTTCTTGGGGTGGTTCGACATGCCCAAAGTACTTCAGGTATCTTTTCAGACCAGGTTTTCTTGTTGGTTCCAAGGCGTTTCTTGAGATTTGCTAATATTGACTTATTAGCAGCCTCCGCCTGACCGTTACCTTGAGGTCGTCGAGGTGTTGAGAAGATAAGGCGGATATTCCACTTGTCGCAAAATGCTTTGAAGTCGCGAGAAATGAACTGTCCTCCATTATCGGTTACGATTTCATACGGGACGTCGTGGCGGCAGACAATGTCTTTCCACACAAATCCTTCGACTTCGAATCTAGTTATCTGTTGGAAAGCTTCAGCTTCTATCCACTTCGTGAAGTAGTCTGTCAAGACCAAGAGGAAGCGTAGCTTCTGCCTTCCTCTTCCTGACGTTATGAGTGGTTCTACGATGTCCATGGACCACCTCATGAACGGGTACTGAGCGGATATTGAGGATAATTTTTCCGCAGGCTGATGTATAATCGGTGCATGCCTTTGGCATTTATCACATGAAGAGAAGTAAACCTCGCAGTCAGCGATAATGGTGGGCCAGAAATAGCCTTGTCTTTTGATTCAGATAGCTAGAGCTCTGCCCCCATAGTGGTTTCCTCAGGAGCATGCGTGCATTTCTTTCATAAGATTGATAGCATCGGGGCCATGGACGCATTTTATGTAAGGTCCGGAAATGCTTCGTTTATGGAGGGCTGACTCGATTATGCAGTATCTTGCGCTTAATGCTTTGAGTTTTCGGGCCTCCCACTTATTGGGGGGGATCTTACCCTACAAGGTGTACTGCATGATCGGTATTCTCCAATCCTCTCTCCCAATGATTTTGTCATGAAGAGATGAGGGCGGGTCTTGTTCAGGTCCCTGAGTGTCGTGACCTGATGTGTCTTGTTCAGGTCCCTGAGTGTCGTGACCTCATGTCTTATTGCCCCCGGAGATATTGGTCGGATTAGGCTCGAAGGAGTCTGAATTTTGAGGAATATCTCCAGTTCTGGGGTTGTTCTCCGGAGTCTGGGTCGTTTCTTCGGATGCGATTTCAAAAGCAGAACGACTCCTGGTCCTGGCTGCGTGGACAGGTGAATCCGAGGTCTGGATCTTGCCCCCGGAGGTATGCTTTTTAAAGCTACGAATTCTGGTTTTTGGGAACCAGTACGTTGTAAGAACTTGGGTTGCTACCGTCTGGGGGTAGCTACCTTCCGTTTGCTCTTTCGGCTTGCTATCGATCTCAGCTTTGGTAGCTATGTCGATACTTGGCTTTTCGATTCCCTTTACGGGTATGATCCGTTTTATGAGGGGGTCTGATGTTGACGCTAAAGCAGCCAGCGCGTCTGCTGAGGAGTTCTCTCCTCGTGGGATCCTCGTTAGTTCAAATCTGTTGAACTGCTTAGTGAGGTCCCGGACAACTTTGAGGTATGCCCCCATTCTTTCGTCCCTTGTTTCATACTCGCCGTGGAACTGGCTAGCTACTAGCTGTGAATCACTATAAGCGTTCAGCTCTCGAATTCCGAGGCTTAGGGCGAGTTTTAATCCTGCAATTAATGCTTCGTATTCAGCCTCGTTATTAGAAGCGCTGAATCCGAGCCTGTAGGATTGTTGGATGGTTTCTCCAGCTGAGGAGGTCAGCCTTAGACCGATGCCGGAACCTTGTCTTGGCGAGGCTCGTCAATGTACAGACTCCACTTCGGAGCTTCCGTTTCCAAGTCTAGTTGTTTGGAAGCTAGCTCGATTATGAAATCGGCAAGGACCTGAGCTTTTGCTGCTGCTCGAGGTCTATACTCGATATCGTATTCACTGAGCTCTATTGCCCATTTAGCAAATCGTCATGATTGGCTAGGGCTGTGCAAAGTTGTTCGCAATGGTTGTGAAGTCATTACGACGATTGAGTGCGATTGGAAATAAGGTCACAATTTTCTGGCAGCTATTACTACAGCTAGAGCTAGTTTTTCCATAGTAGGGTATCTAGTTTCGGCGTCTATCAGACTCTTGCTGGTATAATAGACAGGTCTTTGCTCGTTTTGCTCTTCTCGTACCTGCACACCACTAACTGCAGCGGTTGTTACGGCGAGATAAAGATATAACGGTTCTCCCATACTGGTTTAGCCAGGATCGGAGGTTCGGAGAAGTAAGCTTTCAATTGTTTGAAGGCTTCCTCGCACTTTTCGTCCCATAAGAACTTCTTATTATTTTTTAGAAGTTTGTAGAATGGAAGGCACTTATCGGTGGACCTGGATATGAATCGATTTAATGCTGCGATTCGTCCAGTCAATCTCTGTACCTCTCTGGTTGTCTTAGGTGACGGCATTTCCAGAAAGGTAGCTATCTGTTTCGGGTTGGCTTCGATGCCTCTTTCGGTTACGAGGTAGCCGAGAAACTCGCTTGAAGGTACCCCGAAGGTGCACTTAGCAGGGTTGAGCTTCATATCGTATTTGTTGAGGATATCGAAGCATTCCCTTAGGTGGAAAATATGGTTTTCTCCAATTGAGGATTTGACTAGCATATCATCAATATAGACCTCCATGGTTTTCCCGAGCTGGCCAGCGAACATTTTATTCACTAGCCTTTGATAGGTAGTTCCTGCATTTTTTAAACCGAATGGCATGACCTTATAGCAATAGGTCCCTCGTTCAGTTATGAATGCGATTTTCTCTTGATCGTCGGGATCCATGAAGGACAGGAGCTGGTGGCCAGCAGTGGCCTCGACCAAACGATCGATGTGAGGTAACGGGAAGCTGTCTTTGGGACAAGCTTTATTTAGGTCGGTGAAATCTACGCAGATTCTCCATTTCCCGTTCTTCTTTTTTACAACTACTGGATTAGCTAGCCAGTCTGGGTAATGTACCTCACGAATGGACCCATCTTTCCTAAGTCGGTCAACCTCGTCGTTAACAGCTTGAGCCTTTTCTAGGCCTAGCTTGCGACGCTTTTGTTTGATCGGTTTGAAAGTGGGGTCTACATTAAGCTTGTGAGCAGTGACGTCGGCGTTTATACCCTTCATGTCACTGGTGGTCCATGCAAAGGTTCCGACGTTGCTTTTTAGAAAGTCGATGAGCTCCTTCTTAGTCTCGAGAGGTATCTCGGATCTGATACTCACTTGCTTTTCAGGATTTGAGTCGTCAATACTGACTTGCTCGGTGAGGTTCTTAGGGGGACCTCGAATATTCTGTTGTATCTCACGACCCTCCTGAATCTGTAATTGCTATTGGGGTGATTCTTTGAGAATTTCGAATCCTCCCAGGTAACAGATCCTGGAGATCTTTTGGTTACCATGCACGGTAGATATCCCTTCAGGTGTCAGGAATTTCACACATTGGTGATAAGTTGAAGCTTCTGCTTTCATCTTATGGATCCAAAGTCTTCCTAGGATCGCGTGAAACGGGGAAGGTCTGTCGATGACTACGAAATTCATCATTTTCATGATTCCGCCAGCTATAATTGGGAGCTTAATAGTTCCCAATGAGGTAGCTGTTTCTCCGGAAAAGCCTATGAAGCTAGCTTTCTGGTTAACGATTTTGTACCCATCTATTTCAGGAGACCTTTCTCGTTTCAGGAGACCTTTCTCGTTTCGGTGAGGTATCTCTGGGACCTCTTTTCTGGTAGGGCTGTGGTTTCTTGAGGTCCAAGCCCTTTATTTCTCTGGCAGCAAATTTAAGTGCCAGTTGTCGTTGGAGGTCCCAACATTTCTCGGTTGCGTGCCCTTTCCGATCATGGTAAGAGCAATGTTTGTTCTCATCATGTCCTTTTTACCAAGGGGTTTTATTTGCTGCGGCGACAGGTTTTCCTTCCTTATCTTCCTAGATTGCATAGGAGTGTTCCCCCTAGGTCTGATTATTTCGAGAGTTCTCCTTTTTATGAGGTCCTCTTGCTTCCGAGGTTTCGTTTTTCGAATGACTCTGGGATTTTTTGTGGAGTTTATCCAGTGCAGCTGTTTCCTCTTCCAGGTTAACATATTTGGAGGCTCTATGAAGAGCATCGTCGATAGTTGGGGGAGGATTGAGCGTTAGCTCCGACCAAAGTTCTGATTTATACCAGAGACCTCTCCTGAGAGCCTCGATGGCAACTAGATCATTGGGGTTCGAGAGCTTAGTTCTTACTGCTCTGAATTTTTTGATGTAGGCTCGTAGCGAGTCTCTCACTCCTTGTTTAATTTTCCAGAGGTCAGCCTCGGATGCTTGCTTTTAGGATGTGAGTCGAGTATTGCTTCATGAACGCATTACTTAACTGGTCGAAACTGTCAATTGAATTTGGTTCAAGACCAGAGAACCATTTGAGGGCTGTTCCGACCAGGTTTTCGGCGAATGTCCTGCAATAACCTGCATCACATTCTTCTTTCGTGAAGTGAGCCTTCACGATAGCTAGCCGGAAGGCTCTTAGGTAGGCCTTCGGGTCCAAGGTCCCGTTGTATTCGGGGATCTTAATTTTTCGGGTATCTCTTACGTAAGAGCTGGCAATTCTGTCAGTGAATGGACTTCCACAGGTATCCTCAATCAAGCTCTCGATTTCGGGAGCTGAGCTCGTTGCCTTGTGGACTTGAGCTCCCAATTTTTGGAGAGCTGCGTGAGTTCGCTCCATATATCTGCGAATAGCCTCAGGTCCCTCTAAAGGAAGGACAGTCGGGTCATCATTAGGTACCTGATTGACAGGTCCCTGATGGAATCGTGTTCGATCATTCTCCCAGTCGCTTGGTGGGCTGTCTTACCCACCGGCCCTTGGGTTATTTTGACGAGTCGGGTTTGTGTGGCGAGCTGAAGGATCAGCATCCGTCCTTTCATCCGGGTTCGTGTTTAGGTTTCTGGCCTGAAACGCCGGAGCTAATGTTCTGCCCCCGGACGGATTGGATACTCCTTCTCCCAACCTAATGCTAGGTGGTGGAGGAGGTAAGCGAGCACTTCGACCAGTAACCTGATCGGATAAAGAGCTAGTTGATGCTAGGTTGCTTCCCATAGCGCTGGTGAGGGGTGGACTAAACACAGGCGATGTCCTATCACGAGGCGTTTGGAAAGCAGGTCCATGTTCTCTCCTGAACCAGTGTTATCAAGAGAAAAGTCTAGATGTCCTCGAGGGAACGAGGGGTCAGTTATTCGATCCCGGAAGGTAACTCCCGAGCCCTGACGTTGCGGTGGTTGGGTTGTTGCGGTTAGAGATCTAGTGACCTCTTCGAATCGTTGCTGCCGAGCGGCTAGCTGTTGCATTGTACGCTCACCTTCTTGAGCTTTTTCTACCAGCTGCATCATCATGCGACGGATCTCAGAGAGCTAAGCCTCCGTCTGGTTCGGAGCAGGTTGGTGCTGAGGGGTAACGAAGGCTGGGAGCCCTGGATCGATCCCACTGGAGGTTCTCGTGTTGGCTGCTCCAGCACTGTTCATCGAGATACTGTTCATCGAGATACTGTTCATCAAGATACTGTTCATCGAGATACTGTTCATCGAGATACTGTTTTTCCAGTACTGTTCATCCGAGTACTGTTCATCGGGATACTGTTCATCGGGATACTGTTCATCGAGATACTGTTCATCGAGATACTGTTCACCGAGATACTGTTCATCGAGATACTGTTCATCCGAGTACTGTTCATCGGGATACTGTTCATCGGGATACTGTTCATCGTGACACTATTCAGTGGTTAGATGAATTTGTTGTCTGATCGACTGGATTCATCCTTAAGTTGGAGTAAGGGATTTCATTGTTTCTTCCCCACAGACGGCGCCAATTGTGAGGGGTAAAACTCACACCTAGATTTTAGATCAGGTTTTATGTTTAGGAAAGGTTAGGGAAGGATAACGCGGGCTGAATCCCGTAATAACTTATGGAATGAATTTGATTTGTATTGATAATGTGGTAAAGAATGGTTACAAAAGATGTTTCTCTTGATGATTACAAAGATAAGGAAATGTTTAAGAGATGATGTGAATAATCGTAAGAATTGAGATAAAAGTTGAATAGATCCTCTTTCTTGATTTGCTTTCTCTTTAAATAGCCTCAGGTCCCGCTTGATTGTAGCCAACTGGTTCCCGAGATCTCCTCCGTGATTTGAGGGATTTGTAACAGCTCCCCTTTGACCGGGTCCTGCGCCTATTTATTTGTCCACGAGCTACCTCTTTGACCGGGTCCTGCGCCTGTTTACTTTTCAACGAGCTGCCTCTTTTCCTTGACCTCTCTGATGAACATCTCCAGCTCACAGCCTCCAGATCTGACTTAGCTGTTCTTGAAGATTGAATTCATGATGGGCCTTTCGCGGCCCGTTATCATTTCTTATTGTCTATCACTAGTTAGGGGGTCATATTTGGGCCCAACAGCAATGATCTGGTAGATCGAGTTCATCATCTGGTGTGTCTCTGTCGATCGATGATCCATAGTTGTTGTCGATCTCCTCTGACTTGTATGTGTCGATCGATGACGTTAAATTGCTGTCGATCGACCCCGAATACTCTGTCTCGTACTCGACTTCACAATGACAAACTGCGATGATACCAGTATCATCTTCCTTGACCACTGATTTGGCTGGTGGTTTGCCAAGCTACAGGGTCGTAGTGGATCTCTGGATCTATCATAGTCAAGCACATCCATTTGGTGTTCATGTCACATATGGCTCCTACTGTAGCCATAAATGCTCTTCCAAGTAAGAGGGAAGAGTTCCAATTTAGCTTGATGTCTAGGATATGAAAATCCACAGGGACGATAGCATCACCAATATGTACCTCTAGGTCTCTGATGAAGTCTCCAGAGTTTATCTGAGAGTAATCCACGGAAGTAAAGATCTCTGGTGAAGGCTCTACTTGCAGGCCCAGATGGTCTGCCATGACCTTTGGTAAGATGCTGACTGATGAACCAGTGTCACATAGTGCATGAGGAAATTCAATCCCTTGTACCACGCATGGTATTGCAAACTTCCCAGGATCACTCTTCTTTGGCAAAGTAATCATTTTCCTCATATCCTCTCTGACATTGTCAAACCTTCTCCTAATGTCAGTTTCAGTCTCCCTTGTTTCTCTGAAGAACATCCACAATCTCTTTGTGAAATAAACCTCCTCAAAAGGTTTCTCTGGTGGGATTCCGATAACTCTCTTACTGAAACCATCAATCTCTTTTTCATTAGCTTCCCTCTTAAGGTTCTTAGGAATCTTCTCCTTCCTACTCCTTAACCTTCTTCCTTCAGTTCCCTCTGATGTAGGTGTAGTGTCTGAAGGGTTACCAGTGATTCCGGTAGGGTTAGCTTGTGGCTTCGGTGTGGGTCTGAGTGCATTGATTCGGTTGCTGTCTATCGATGGTAGTTGCACTCGGTATGTGAGAGGTGTGTGTCGATCGATAGGTGGAGAAAAGGGTCGATCGATACGGTTCTCTTCTTTGTGTCGATCGATGAGTGGCTCGTCTCGTCGATCGATATCTTCGTAGGTGTGGGTGTGTGGGTAGGGATGAGAAGCCGTGAATTCAGCATGTGTCAATATCCTAACCGCGTTGCAATATGCAAGAGTATCCGGAAAAGACATCGTCGATGTCGATCGATGTGGACTAGTTGGTGTCGATCGACACCATTGTGATCCACCGAGACTTAGTGAACTTTCCACTTCGAAGTCTCCTTCTTGTAGCTTCTCCTGTTTCACCACTTGCCAGAAATCATCATCTATGATAGCATTTGTGAGGGATTAAACTCACCTCCTGATTTTAGGTCAGGTTAAAGTTTAGGAAAATGTTAGGGAAAGATAACGTGGGCTGAATCCCGTAAGAACTTATAGAATGAATGATGATTTTATTGATGATTTTTGTAAAGAACTGTTTACAATGGATGTTTTTGATGATTACAAAGAAAGTAAAGTATTTTGAGAGCTTCTGCGTAAGAAGTTGAATTGTGGATCCTTTGATCGTTGTTTGTTGTCTTCTTTAAATAGCCTCAGGCTCCGTCAGTTTCTACCAACAGGTTCCCGAGATCCCCTCCGTGATTTGAGGGATTTGTAACAGCTCCCCTTTGACCGGGTCCTGCGCCTATTTATTTGTCCACGAGCTACCTCTTTGACCGGGTCCTGCGCCTGTTTACTTATCAACGAGCTGCCTCTTTTCCTTGACCTCTCTGATGAACATCTCCAGCTCACAGCCTCCGGATCTGACTTAGCTGTTTTGAAGATTGAATTCATGATGGGCCTTTCGCGGCCCGTTATCATTTCTTATTGTCTATTACTAGCTAGGAGGTCATATTTGGGCCCAACAGTTGCCCCCAGCTTTCGAGATAAGATTCCTGTTGGGGTCAAAAACGGTTATCTCGAAATCAACGGCTACAAATATTTATCGTGTGCGGACTTTCCATAAAACAAGTGTCGAAATCAAAACAAGTCGTATAGCTTAAAAAACCTATGTTAAAGTCGATCGTTCTTGTTTTACACGATAAACTTTACGAGAAAACCAACTCAGATTTAGTCGTAAAACTTCGATGATACAATCAAGAAGAACCGAGAGACATTAGGTCCGTAGCTGATATGACACGACCATACGAAAGTATACGGAAGAAACGAGAAGTAATCTAAGTTTGGACAGGCCGAACGACAAGGAATCCGCCTTGAAACTTCAAAGAGCCCGTTCTCTCAAACCGTGAGGACCCAGAAAACGAGCAAGATATCAAATCGAAGCCCTCGCCGAGGTTCTGGCCGCCGGGCGGCTAGCCCCCGTGCTGGCCGTGGCCGCCGGCGGCTAGCGCCTGTGCTGGCCGTGGCCGCCGGGCGGCTAGCGCCCGTGCTGGCCGTGGCCGCTGGGCGGCTAGCCCCCGTGCTGGCCGTGGCCGCCGGCGGCTAGCGCACGTGCTGGCCATGGCAGCCGGGTGGCTAGCCCCGTGCTGGCCGTAGCCGCCGGCGGCTAGCGCCCGTGCTGGCCGTGGCCGCCGGGCGGCTTGCCCCGTGCTGGCCGTAGCCGCCGGCGGCTAGCGCCCGTGCTGGCCGTGGCCGCCGGGCGGCTAGCCCCGTGCTGGCTCGGATCTTCGGACAACAATCTCCGGTACACAAGTCCCAGGCTCCGGCTGTCAGAAGTCTGTACTTCGAGTCTTTCCCAAGTCCTCGCAGGACGAATCATTGAGATTCCGCGTACGAAACTCCGATTCTTACTCCAAACTAAGACCGTCGGAAACAGTTCGGAAACTCGTAAGATATCAACGGGAAGGAAGATCTTAAATTCTTCGTACGAAACAGCGATGGTTATCTTAAGACACCACTCATCTCAACTCTACGAACGAATGAAGAACTTCCGAAGAAATCGCAGAAAATAACGGAAGTCCTAGAGACGGCCCGAAAGGGACCAAATGCGATCGGACAGTCCGTTTACCATTATCTGAGATAGATATGACGATTTACGTTTATCTTTACGTAACAAGATAAATGCTTAATTTCCGGAAGGATAAATGTCAAGTTTCCCGAAGATAAATGTCAAGTTTCCCGATAAACATGGAGGCCGACGAAAATGGAAAAAAAGCCCGCCTTGCGGCCCAGAAGGAGAATAGACCGTCTTAAGAAGGAGTATATAAAGGAGCTTTGGGAGAGGAAGAAGGGGAGAGCAAAAATCCTAGAGGGAAAGTAAATCCGAGATTGGAGACCTAGAGAGCTCATGTTAGCTTAAGAACTTAGAATTTAGGCGGTAGACTAGCAAGGCAGGACCTAGAACGTCCGGCCGCCTCTCGTTCTATTTTCATCTTGTCCGCAGACTCATGTCTCTCTCGGAAGTATCTAACAATCCTTTTACTTAGAGTTCCGCACATAGAAACCCTAGGCATTATTCTCGACATGCCCGTTTCTATGACTAACGCTCGTACTAGACGAACTCCACCAGGCAGTTCGATCTCTTGTTCAAACCCTTCCAACTGAACTACGTCCGACTTGATCCTCGAAAGGGGTACGTAGGCAGCCTTCCTTAAGGTCCAGTCTCAAATCTTAATAAAACCTTTCCGCATTTATTTGATCACTTGTCGTTGGTTGTCGCAGAGAATCCGGACCTTCAGGGAAAGTTAGGTTTACTTAGCTTTCCTCCGATTACTTAATAAAAATCGACAGTGCGAATTTCGGTTCCCACAGTTTGGCGCTAGAAGGAAGGGAGGACGGATTACTCTTACTCTTACGGCCGCAAAATGCTTGATCAAAGTAATGTCTGGAAGTATGAAAGACAAACTCGCAGCTCACATCGACGCTGGTAAAACAACTTCAGCAGTGACTGCTCCTACGACCAACGCTTATGCAAACGGTTATATAAGACAAACGTCCCGAGAACGGACCATCCCAACCAAGTTCGGGTCCTATCAACCATGCACCCCCGTCCAAGTTCCTGCAACACGGACCTCGGGTCCATGGACACAACCCCCCTCGTTTGGGATTATCGAAGAAAGACTTCGGGAAAATTCATAAAAAGACTTGGTAGTGGAGACGAATTCCTGCCTGCCGTATAAAACGGCTATGGTTAGCTTGAACACCAGTTGCCTTAACTATACGGGGAATTGAAATCCTTTCGGAAAAACCAGCGTCACATCAACGGCTTTTTCTAAAGAAAAATCGTAAAAACGTCTAAGTCCCAAGACAGCCCAAAAGGGACCCGAATCACGGCTAAACGACCCACATACGATTTTAGGTAGGATCGAGCCCAAGGCTGATATGACGGTCTGATTACCGAGTAGAGTTTCGACTGGAAATGTTTTTTAGAATTTCCCGGAAAAATAAAGACTTGTTCTCCTGGAAATCACGGAGAAACCCCAGATTACTCATGAAACAGAAAGCACGACTGATCGGGTTACCAATCAGCCTTTCTAATGCTAAAATTCGATAACATTTTACGGGACACCTTTCGTAAAATAAATTCTCGAAAATATTTCACGAGACAGCTTTTGCATGATTAAACTCGACAACATTTTACAAAACAGTTCCCGTAAAATTAATTCGACAACATTTTGTGAAATAACTCTCGCAAAATAAAAGGTCAACAACGTTCTAAGAAACAATTCCTTGCTGGAATCAATGTCCAAAAGTCTCGGAAAAACAATTAAAGAAACCTTGAGAAACTAAGTGTCGATCAAGAAACCTTTAAAAAACGAGAAAAACAGGCAAGTCCCGCGAGGAAGCACAGTCCTGGGCGGCTAGCACGCCCGTGCTGTCCCTAGGCGCCGGGCGGCTAGCACGCCCGTGCTGTCCCTAGGCGCCGGGCGGCTAGCACGCCCGTGCTGCCTCTAGGCGCCGGGCGGCTAACGCGCCCGTGCTGTGCTG
>NC_079511.1:17255524-17268330 GCF_000801105.2 Raphanus sativus
GTCGCCGGGCAACAAAATATTCGTCAAGCACGACCAATCCTCGTAAAGATTGACCCAAATATTATCCAAACTAATTTTACGAAACAATTTCCGTAAAATAAAAGCTCAGCAATATTTTACGAAACATCATTCGTGAAGTATAACAAGATCGTAAGCTTCTTGAACTGACCAGTTCGCTCATAGCTTGACGAAACAAGAAGCCCCACTCAAGTGACATCTTGCCATTCGTTTTCACTTGTCTACCCACCTTAGCCTTTTTCGAGTTTCGCCTACTTCTCCTCCCTTTGCTTCAACGATTCTGCAACGATTCTGCACTGTTCCTTCAGGTTTCATCAAAAATCGATTCTCGATTCAGTATCAGACTTATTGAAGACCTTTGACAATGAAACGGTAGAAGACAAAGAGGAACGGACATGAGGCAATCTCGAGTAATCAATGAGACTAAGGTACGTCCGACTTAGAAAATTTTATCAAGGTTTTAATTTTTTCATAGGAAAGGAATGGGAACGTCTTGTAAACTGCCGTAAAATTTAGGGAACTTAGAACCTAGGTGGATAGTCTAGCAAGCTAAGTCTTAGGCATTTTCTTCCAGTTTCGTTCTATTGTTCCTTGACTGTCTAGGCAGAACGCGCAAACCGATCTAATCTCTCGAAAAACCGAGAAACGATCGCCGCGCATCCTTGGCATACTCTTTCCGCTTCCGTGAGACTAATGGCACGACGGCGAGCTACAAAATTAACGAAATAACCTTCGGTAAAACTTCATGAGTAACCCGAAGCAACTTTCGCCAAAAAAAGAATCAAAGTGGAAAAATTTCCCGTGTAAACCACGGAAACAAGACTACCTTGACTATCTGCGATTTCTATCTTCATGAAACCAAGATCGGTCTCATGCAAAACGACATCGCAATACGGAAAATTACGTCCAAGCAGGAAATAACCCAAAACTGAATCCGAACGTGTTCTTCGTCGATTCCTTAAACTTTATTTCCTCGGATAAAATGAAACAATTTTCATGCGACCAAAGGAAACTTTATACGAAGCATCCATCGTATAACTGAAACCTAAAGTGGAGAATCGTTTCGAAAAGCCATCACCCATAACTTGGAAAACTCCGCTATGATTGGCATGTCTATCTCGACGAACTCTATTCGGCCCTCGGCCAACTACGTCTTTCCATAAAGTCCGGACCTGAATTCGGCATCACCATTAAGGACAATCGTGAACCAATATGACCTTAATGCGAAAGGATCGCGGTCTGATCGTTTACCAACTCCTTGGTTAAACGGCTGAACACAGCCTTCACGCCAAGACAAAACCGCTGAACGATCGCCGCTCTAATCACGTAAGGGCCAAACGATAATCCACGATTTGTCATAAAACGCCAAGTGACCATTACGCGAGCAACTCTGTCGCATAGCCCAAAAGCGGAAATCATGCGATAAATTTCTCGTAATAAAATCGGTCCTAACAGCCATACGGTTAACAGAAAAATTTGAACTTAACATCGACTGATTAAGTTCTATATGCCCCGTAAACAAAGCATGAAAAGAAACACTCGTGACAAAGCTCCAAGAGTTATACGAGTCGTCCTTAAAATCCCGGAAGGCCAACACTTCGCGAAGCAAAGCGAAGGTAGACGCTTCTCCCTGGGTCAAATATACGCGACCCCTGGTCCTAATTCCTCGATCAAAATTTTATAACTTGCACGTCTAAACTGAAACAACAGTTTCTGACTACGTACATTCGCAAAACATCTCCAAGCCCGCGAACATTTGAAATGCGGCACAAGGGAAAATTAACTTGTACACATTTGAAATGTGTACGCTTGTATAATCCCACGTTTTTTGAAGAAACCGGATTTTCGAAACTCTTTACAAACACAGAAACCGAATTTTCGAAACTCTTCGCAAACAAACTCGCCAATCGCTAAACGGCCTCAACAATGGATCCAGTATCCACCAAATAAATCATAAACTATCGCCCGGAAACATTCCGCGATTTCTAAAAGCCCATAGTCCTTTATGGCATAAGAAAAACAAACTTCAAAGCACTGCGAGACGTCGCTTCGTGCCTGAACATTCGTTTTTCGATTAAAACCTTCATACGCCTTCTAAACGGCATCATATCGTTGTTGCTGATCACAACAAACGAACTCTAACGTCCTAAACAGACAAGCCACCTAAGGGTAGGCTCTTTTACATCCGACAAGGATCCCATAGCGCTATACAAAAAATCCAAATTTGGTTCAGCACTTCGTAAATTTAAGTAGCTCGATTCGTACCCAGACAAATCATATAAGCCGATACCACTTCGCGGATTTTAAAACGGTACGAATCAGGTTAAAATCACAAACAGGCAAAACGAAAGCCGATTTGTCATCGCACAGCCTCAGTCTGAGAGTAAACCTAGGTCTTGCCCTAAACCCAGCCTTGCTGGTATCTTAACATCTCATAGGCAAAGCGTCAACGACGCGAGATCCCAAAACTTGTCTCTTCACTCAAGTCTGTACGTTTTCACGAATTTTCGCGTAAATCGTAAACCGCAGGAAAATCTCGCTTTGTACAAACTACGGATTCGGTGATCGTCAGAGAGGCAGGAATGAGACGACAACTCACACCCTGCCCCCTCTAACTTCGACAAACAGAAGTTCTAAACGCAAAATATTTTATAAACGCATACCGCGAGTTCAATACAACGCCCTAAAAAGGGCAGGGACTCAAAGCCACCAACGGCCAGTCCCGAAATCATACATAATGGCCAACCAACGGCCGAAATACAATCAAAATAAAAATCCCCTCAGGGATCGATCAACCTAGGCGTCCTCCGGAACACCGCCTTCATTCTCCGACTCACCCGAAGCAGGAACAGCCTCGCCATCGCCCTCGCCGACCTCTTCACCGCCCTTGTCCGCAACAATTCCAGCATCCTGAACCTCTGGAATTTCCGAACTCGGGACCAGGGTACCCGAGGATGACGGGCCGGCAAGCTCCGTCGCAGTGCAAACTCCCATCTCCTCGAAGCGCTGAATCCGCCTCTTAAGACGTCGAACTTCCGAGGACTTGCTCTTCTTCTCCTCCTTCGCCTTGAGCAGCGAGCTCACAGTCTTTCCCAGATCACGCTCGAGATCGCTGATCCTAGCTTCGAGCGTCGACGTCTGGGCAGCATGAGTGCTCTCAATCGATTGAAGCACAGCCTCGGTGCGCTTCAAAGTTTCCCGCGACGAATCCAGCTCCTTGGACAAACGTGTGACCTCCAGTCCGCAATCGCCAAGCATCCCGTCGATCAACAATACAAACTGATCACACGAGAGAAGGTGAGAATCAAGGAGTCAACAAAAGAAAGGGGGTTTCACGAAATACCTTGGAGCGATGTTGCGATAGTTTCGCCGAAACCTCGCCTTCCTCACTTTTAGTACACCTTTTTCTCTTCGCTGATCCGGCAACCCCAGCTCTTGAACGTCCCTTCGATGGTGGACAGCGTTGGACGCGGGAAGTCCCAAGACGATCTCCCTCTTCTTTTCTGGAGGATGAGGCATGACTTCCACCGCATCCTCCGAAACCGCTATCGGCGCGAAAGGGAGCCCTCAGGGCGAGCCTGGACATCGGGTGCTTGCTCCGGAACGAAAATTTCTCCAGCAGGCAAAGGGACATCGGATCCAGAGGCTGGAATTGTAGAGATCGGGACTGGAGTAGCGTCAGGTCCAAGAGCCAGAACCACGGGATCCGGAGTTAAAGCAACATCGGATCCGAGAGTTGGAGCCACAGAAGTCGGAACGGAAATAGCACTAGGACCTGCCACGCTAGAATCCATCTCAGCACGGCGTCGCTCCATCTTGTCCTGAAAAGAACTGAACCCCTCGACGAATGTCTGCGTAAGGGCAGGAGCATCCTGCGCCGGCGAGGCTTGGTTAGTTTCACTCATTTCGACATCGGAATCTTTCTTTTCATTTAGAGAAAAAGCCATATTTTCTAAAATTTGAGAAGAGGAGAGTGAGTGAAAAATGAAAGGGGAATGAGGTGCTACTTATAAGAAATCAAAGGTGGTCGAGTTTTTCGGAATAAAATATTCCTAGCCGAAAATTTCGATTTTCAAATCTTCTGCACACAAAATCGATCCCGCATCTTGCATGCTGGGGGGCTAACTGTTGGGGTCAAAAACGGTTATCTCGAAATCAACGGCTACAAAATATTTATCGTGTGCGGACTTTCCATAAAACAAGTGTCGAAAGCAAAACAAGTCGTATAGCTTAAAAAACCTATGTTAAAGTCGATCGTTCTTGTTTTACACGATAAACTTTACGAGAAAACCAACTCAGATTTAGTCGTAAAACTTCGATGATACAATCAAGAAGAACCGAGAGACATTAGGTCCGTAGCTGATATGACACGACCATACGAAAGTATACGGAAGAAACGAGAAGTAATCTAAGTTTGGACAGGCCGAACGACAAGGAATCCGCCTTGAAACTTCAAAGAGCCCGTTCTCTCAAACCGTGAGGACCCAGAAAACGAGCAAGATATCAAATCGAAGCCCTCGCCGAGGTCCTGGCCGCCGGGCGGCTAGCCCCCGTGCTGGCCGTGGCCGCCGGCGGCTAGCGCCCGTGCTGGCCGTGGCCGCCGGACGGCTAGTGCCCGTGCTGGCCGTGGCCGCCGGGCGGCTAGCCCCCGTGCTGGCCGTGGCCGCCGGCGGCTAGCGCCCGTGCTGGTCGTGGCCGCCGGGCGGCTAGCCCCCGTGCTGGCCGTGGCCGCAGGCGGCTAGCGCCCGTGCTGGCCGTGGCCGCCGGGCGGCTAGCCCCGTGCTGGCCGTAGCCGCCGGTGGCTAGCGCCCGTGCTGGCCGTGGCCGCGGGCGGCTAGGCCCGTGCTGGCCGTAGCCGCCGGAGGCTAGCACCCGTGCTGGCCGTGGCCGCCGGGCGGCTAGCCCCGTGCTGGCTCGGATCTCGGACAACAATCTCCGGTACACAAGTCCCAGGCTCCGGCCGTCAGAAGTCTGTACTTTGAGTCTTTCCCAAGTCCTCGCAGGACGAATCATTGAGATTCCGCGTACGAAACTCGGATTCTTACTCCAAACTAAGACCGTCGGAAACACTTCGGAAACTCATAAGATATCAACGGGAAGGAAGATCTTAAATTCTTCGTACGAAACAACGATGGTTATCTTAAGACACCACTCATCTCAACTCTACGAACGAATGAAGAACTTCCGAAGAAATCGTAGAAAACAACGGAAGTCCTAGAGACGGCCCGAAAGGGACCAAACGCGATCGGACAGTCCGTTTACCATTATCTGAGATAGATACGACGATTTTACGTTTATCTTACGTAACAAGATAAATGCTAAATTCCGGAAGGATAAATGTCAAGTTTCCCGAAGATAAATGTCAAGTTTCCCGATAAACATGGAGGCCGACGAAAATGGAAAAAAGCCCGCCTTGCGGCCCAGAAGGAGAATAGACCGTCATAAGAAGGAGTATATAAAGGAGCTTTGGGAGAGGAAGAAGGGGAGAGCAAAAATCCTAGAGGGAAAGTAAAATCCGAGATTGGAGACCTAGAGAGCTCATGTTAGCTTAAGAACTTAGAATTTAGGCGGTAGACTAGCAAGGCAGGACCTAGAACGTCCGGCCGCCTCTCGTTCTGTTTTCATCTTGTCCGCAGACTCATGTCTCTCTCGGAAGGATCTAACAATCCTTTTACTTAGAGTTCCGCACATAGAAACCCTAGGCATTATTCTCGACATGCCCGTTTCTATGACTAACGCTCGTACTAGACGAACTCCGCCAGGCAGTTCGATCTCTTGTTCAAACCCTTTCAACTGAACTACGTCCGACTTGATCCTCGAAAGGGGTACGTAGGCAGCCTTCCTTAAGGTCCAGTCTCAAATCTTAATAGAACATTTCCGCATTTATTTGATCATTTGCCGTTGGTTGTCGCAGAGAATCCGGACCTTCAGGGAAAGTTAGGTTTACATAGCTTTCCTCCGATTTACTTAATAAAAATCGACAGTGCGAATTTCGGTTCCCACAATTCCTTATCTCGGAAGCTAGACCTAGCCGCCGAGCATCAATCTTTTTGTTGAGATCTCGAGCAACAGTTATCTTTATCGAAGTTCTCCAACTCTTTTGGATTAGCCTCTCTTTTAAGGTTCTTGAGAACCTTTTCTTTCCTTTTTCTTAAGGTTCTCCTTGTACTTTCCTTTTCTATCTCCATAGGCTCTGTTTATCCTCAAACTTCTTCTGATTGGTTATCTGAAGGTTAGGTAGGGATTTGAGTGCACCGAGTAGGGCTACGTCGATCTTAGATAGTTGCACTCGTGGTGTAATAGGTTTGCATCTATCGATGACAGTATTGTCAGGTCGATTGATGGAAGTAGCAGTAGGCGATCGATTTCTTCCTCTTCGGATCGATCGGCGAAAGGGTGGAGTGGGTTAGGGTGTTTCTTTGCAAACTCTTCATGTGTCATGACTCGGACTTGTTTGCTCGTAGCCGTAGATCTCGTGGACTCTGTCGATCGATTCGGTATCTCGAACATCGAACGATAGTCTTCATCCCATGTCGATCGATCGATGGGTGTCGACATTAATTGAGTCACCGGCTTCAACTTCCTTTTTATGGGGGTTCCCATATTCATCCACTTCCTAGAAATCATCCACCACAATAGCATTTATGTGGTGTCTGATGAGATCATCCTCTCTTGGTTTGTGATAGTGCTCAAAATACCCAGTAGAGCTTACTCTCTCAAATAAGAGGTACAGCTGTAGTACTTAGGGATCGAATCACGAGGAGTTAGGGAACCAATTAAATCTAATCTACTAATCAATCCTAGGTGAATTTGGTTTTAGAGATGGAAATGTAAATAGCAATTCCTAAAATGAGTAAGGTAGTTGCTCTAACTAACAATATGATGGGGTGTTTCAATGAAATGAAGAGTGCTAGACTTAGGGCTTTTATTCAGGAATGGAGATTATAATGTCTATAAATGCCTAACATGTTTTTTTTCATGATACTATAGAACTCAGTCGCTTAACTCTCAGTTATGTCTCACAGGTTAAATAATCTAGATCTCTGGCCTCAACTGTCGTATGTTGACACAGAAAAAGAGTCGATCGATATCCTTTAGAGATATCGATCAATACACCTTTCGCTCGGTGATCGATTCACCTGTTGAGATATCAATCGAAGGCTTCTAGATATGCCTAGGCGCGAGCCGATAATGAACACTAGATCTCAAGGAGGGCGGTTAGCTCTTCTCCAAGGAGATACTAGTTCAAACAGATAATTCAAGATATCAAAGATCCTAGTGATCTATATTCTAGTTAGCTACTCTAGAACAAGCTTAGGGTGCAATCTATTTGATGAATATCACAACTTAGCAATTATAGTTTGGGGCTAATCCCACAGACCTATTTAAACCCTAGATCTAACAAGTAGATTACTCAGACATAACTAAGCAATTCATAACAATAGATAGATGAAAGAATTGCATAGCTAGAATAAATTAGAATAACAAATGGAGATAACAAATCTCTCCAATCTCTCAAAACATGTAAAACTCTAGTCTCTCTCACACACTCTCTGCTTTGTGGGAACTTCAAAACTTGCTTCTTTCGCAGGAATATTTAAGCATTTCCATTAGGTTAAGAACTCCCCAGGGGCAATCTCATAATTTGGTGAAGTCTTGCTGAAGTAGTCGGCTAAACCATTTCGTCCTCGATATAGATCGACATCACTGGATGTGTATCGATCGGTAATAATCTTCTAGTACGCGGATCTTCTCAGCTACATCGATCGACAACTCTGGATGAGTATCGATCGATTCTTATCGCAGTGTTGACTTCCGACTTGGTCTTGAATGGTCAACTCGGGTGTATCACCTCTTGTTCTCCAAAATGCTCCAAAAACATCACTTTATCACGAAACGCTCCTAAACCTGAAAACATACCTAACAGGCTAGAAAACAAATTAAATATATAATAAAATACTAGTATACCATGGTTAAAAAAGGGTAAAATCCATGGTATATCACTTTGATGAAAGCTTCTTGCCTTTTGTTAGCTTCAGAAGTCTGAACCACATGTGTCTCCAATTTCTTCACATGAATACTCAAAGTGTCAAACTTTGAGGTCAATCTATTGTACACAGCATTTATCTTCCCATTGAAATCCACTGAGAGCTTCTGTTGACCCTCTAAAACTGAGTCAAGCATGGCTCCAATCTTGCTCTCCTGAGTAGGTGGTGGTGGATTATTGTAAAAAGAATTGGTGAGGTTCTTGTTGCTGTTGTAGTTGCTGTTGTTGAAGGGTTTCTAGTACTGTGAATTCTTGTTGAAATTATTCCTCTGACTGTTTCCATAGAAGTTCCTATTCTGATTCTGATTCCCATATCTATGGAATCCTCCTATGTAGTTCACATCCTCTTCCTCATCAGTCTCTACAGATTCTACATCTTCAGCAAAGCTAACTTGCCTCTTCAGTATCTTGTTAACACTGTCTAGCTTGGTTTGCATTTCGTCCAACTGCTCCTTTCCTAGGGCATTGGCAGCTTTTCTCCTCTCATGATCAGTGTTCTTGGTACTGTTGCTAGTTGCCAAGTTCTCAATAAGTCTCACAGCCTCTTCTGGATTCCTGGTGTTGAAGTTTCCTTCGCTAGCTGTATCTAGAGCTGTCTGGTAGACCAGATCTAATCCTCTGAAGAAAGTGCTAAGTATCTGCACTTGGTTGAATCCATGGTGTGGACAGCCTCTCTGATAGGTCTTGAAACGGACCCAACAGCGTCTGAAAGGTTCTGCAGGCTTCTGCATAAAGGTAGCAATTTTAGTCCTCAAGTATTCTGCGCGTGCCTCATCAAAGAAGTTGATCAAGAAAGCATTCTTGATTTCATTCCAGGATGTAAGAGATCCTGATGGTAGTTGCTTAAGCCATTGCAAAGCTTCTTCAGTAAGATAATGCTTGAAAAGCTTGCAAAGTAGATAATCAGCTGGTACTCCATTGGCTTTGACAACTGATATGAGATCCTCGTACCTTTGTAGATGGTCCATAGGATGCTCATTAGATGCTCCACTGTAGGGTATATGTCCTACAAGTGTGTAGTAGATAGGCTTCACCTCAAAATCAGTCCTCTGAATTTCTGGAGGACGGATTGCAGATCTGTTGGCGTAGTATTGATCTGGACGATTGTAGTCAGCCAGTGATCTGTTTCTTGTTGCCTCTTCTGCAGCTTGAGCAGCAGCTTCAGCTTCTAGATAAGGGATTGAAGCCCCCTGATCATTGATCTTTTGACCTGCTGCATTACGCATGTGACCATCTTGATCACGCAGGTTTCCATGTTCGTCTTCTCGGAGTATCAAAGTCCCGACCATGTTCTCAGTATCGATCGATATGCGAGATGTGGTATCGGTCGATGTCGGATGAAAGATGTGAGTTGATGGGTACTGAAGAGTATCGGTCGATGTGGATGGAATAGTATCGATCGATGTCAGAGTGAGATTTATCGATGTCGATGAACTGGTATCGGTCGGCAGTGTCTAAAACTCGGTAGACGGTTGGTGATGAAAATCGGTCGATGCACAGGCAGGTGTATCGATCGATGCACATGCAGGTGTATCGATCGATGCTGAACGGATCTGTTTGTGGATTTAACGTTCCAAAGCACCGGGGTCAGCAGACAATAATTCCTTGTTTTCCTTGCTTCTGGTTATGTTGGGCATGCACCTGAAAAGAAAAGAAAGAAAAATTAAAATCTATATTAAATAAAATCTAATGACGATCAAAGCTCCCTGGTGTTAGACCCAATTTCGGTCTCCTAAATGATTGGACCTATTTTGGATTATGGGCTATAAACAATAAGCCCGCGTGGAAGTATCGATCTGTTCCATAGGAGATAATCAGGAGGATGCATAGTTCGAGACAGAGGTTCTATGGACGAAACGGATTGGGCCGAAGTTAGGAGGCCCACAGCGACGTCAACAAGGTGGAAAAGCAGGTCGCCGAAGTCGAGAAGGTCGCGGAAGCAGTTGCAAGAATAGCGGAGTCGAGCCTATAAAAGGAAGAGAAGATCAATGCCAAAGACACAGCGAAAACCCTAGAGAGAGAGCACACCACACATTTACAAATCTTTCTTACTTCGTTTAGATCTTATTCTTGGTCGACCTCCTTGTTGTAATTGATCTCTTAGCTATTCTTTTTACTTGACCTCTTAATCAATAAAAGTCCATTTTTGTCTACCGAATTCCGATTACATCGTTGTGTTCTAAGGATATTGTTGCCTACATCTTTTGTCACTTCCCTAGTTTACTTACAAACACTACAAAATACTTGAGTGTAGATTTTAGGTTCTACATTTTGGCGCCGACTGTGGGGAAGATAAACAAAAAATATCCTTGCTAAGAACCCGATCTAGGATTTCTAAGCACGATCATGGATCCCACCATACGCCGACGAAGATCCGACGACTCGAGATCAAAACAGTTCGCAGTCTCCAAAGATCCCGCGCGCGACGCTCCATCTCACGACTTAAGGGACAATCATCGACTCGGAAAGGCGACCCTGAACAAAAGCACGATAACCTTCTCTCTTTACGATAATGTCGAGCTCGATATGCCCCACGACGATGCTTTGATCATCACGATTAACCTCGCCGGGGTCTCTTTTTCGAAGGTTCTCATCGATTCCAGATGCGTAGGCAATCTGCTATCGCACGATACCTTTGAGAAAATCAGCCGACCTGATTTGGCAATCAACAAATACGCTCCTCCCCTCTACAGCTTTAGAGGTGGAAGCAGAGTACCCTTACTAGGAAACGTGGCGATCACCGTCAGGGCACACGATTCCGAGAAAGAAACGGAGTTCTCCGTAATGCACGACCTCTCTCCATTCGACGCTGTCTTAGGACGACCTTGGCTCCATCAGATGAGGGCAGTCCCTTCGATTTATCATCAAGGCAGTCAACGACGAAGTTGATAAATTGCTGAAAATAGGTCAATCCGCGAAGTACAATACCCGGACTGGCTTGCCAACCCAGTCGTCTTAAAGAAAAAGAATGGAATGAGAGTCTGTATCGATTTCACAGAATTAAATAAAGCATGCCCGAAAGACAGCTTTCCATTACCCCATATAGACCGATTGGTCGAAGCTACGGCAGGACACGAGCTGCTCTCCTTCATGGATGTATTCTCAGGATACAATCAGATCCTCATGAATCCTGAAGATCAAGAAAAAACTAGCTTCATCACCGAGAGAGGAACGTATTGTTATAAAGTAATGCCCTTCGGACTGAAGAATGTAGGAGCGACCTACCAGAGGTTGGTAAATAAAATGTTCTCCAACCAACTGGGAAAAACTATGGAGGTCTACATAGACGACATGCTGGTAAAATCTTTACTAGCCGGTGACCACGTTCTCTAACTCCAAGAGTGCTTCAACATCCTCAATAAATTTGGGATGAAGCTATACCCGACCAATTGTACTTTCGGAGTGGCGTCTGGGGAATTTCTGGGATACCTCGTGACTAAAAGAGGGATCGAAGCCAATCCCAAACAAATCTCGGCGCTTATAGAAACGCTACCTCCGAAGTCGATTAAAGACGTGCAAAGGCTCACGGGAAAGATCGCCGCATTAAACCGCTTTATATCGAGATCGACAGATCGATGCCTCCCATTCTACAAACTCCTTAAAGGAAACAAAAAGTTCGAATGGAACGCCGATTGCGACGCCGCTCTCAGCGAGCTTAAAGCTTACATAAGCGAACCTCCTATCATATCTAAACCAGTTCATGGCGATCTTCTGTACCTATACGTCGCGACTTCCGAACACACAGTAAGTGGGGTCTTAGTTCGCGAAGAAAACAACGAACAAAAACTGATCTACTATGTCAGCAGATCCCTGTTCGATTGTGAAACAATATATCCCGTGATGGAAAAATTGGCCCTAGCAGTGGTAAATGCCGCGCGGAAACTAAGGCCATATTTCCAATCCCATACGATCATGGTAATGACGTCGCAGCCATTACGCACAGTCTTACATAGCCCAAGCCAATCCGGAAGATTAGCAAAATGGGCGATCGAGCTCGGAGAGTATGATATAGAATACAAACTTCGATCACGTTCGAAAGCACAAGTGTTAGCAGATTTCATCATCGAGCTCGTCCCCTGTGAAACTAACACCGATGACAAAACCCGGAAGTGGAAACTCCACGTCGATGGAGCAACATCGAGGCAAGGGTCCGGTGTAGGAAAACAACTCGAATCTCCTACAGAAGAGATGATGGAACAATCATTTCTCTTAGGCTTCAACGCATCAAACAACGAAGCTGAATATGAATCCTTAATCGCCGGATTGTGACTTGCCCAAAGCATCGGAGCCCGAAAAATAAGCGCCTTCAGCGACTCGCAGCTCGTCACCAGCCAATTCCACGGTGAATACGAGGCTAAGAACGAAAGGATGGAGGCCTACCTAGCAGTTTTAAGAGGAATTACACATCAATTCGATAAATTCGATCTTACGAGAATTCTGAGAGGGGAAAACACCTCAGCAGACGCTCTCGCCGCTCTGGCGTCAACGTCGAATCCGACTATAAGAAGGGTAATTCCGGTTGAAGGAATAGATCGACCCAGTATAGACATCCCTCTAAAAGGAACCCCCAATAACAAGGACGATTTCCCGCTGGTCGCCCCGATCGTCACTCGTAGTAAATCCAAGGGACAAATTCAAGAGCCCGACGAAGAGTCACTCGTAGCTCCCCGGAATCGGAAGTTTCCTGGTGAGTCCTCTCGAAGAACCCGATCAAGCAGCGCCAGGACGATGCCTGATCACC
>NC_079511.1:17268430-17378284 GCF_000801105.2 Raphanus sativus
CGATTCCCGAAGAAATACCCGTTCACGAAGTAAATAACGAATCACAAAAAGCTTTCCAGGACGAGCTCGAAAATATGCCGGATTGGAGAACTCTGATATACAATTACATCGATACCGGAGAACTTCCTCCCGAAAGGTGGGAAGCTCGAAAGGTAAAAGCTCGGAGTTCGCGCTATTGCATCATGGAAGGAAAAATTTTTAAAAGAACCTTAAGTGAGCCATATCTATTATGCGCGTCGCCAAAGCAGGCCTCCACCATCCTTAAGAAAACCCACGACGGATCATGCGGGAACCATTCCGGTGGACGATCCGTGGCGATAAAAATAAAAAAGCACGGCTATTTCTGGCCAACTATGATCAATGACAGCGAGCATTTCGCACTAAGATGTGACAGATGCCAATGGCACGCCCTAATGTTGCACCAACCAACACAGAAACTATCAACCATATACTCGCCATACCCATTCATGAAGTGGTCTATGGACATAGTCGGACCCTTCGTTTCATCGGGACCAGCACAGCTTCGATTCTTACTAATAATGACTTATTTCTTTACCAAATGGACAAAGCCGAGGCCTACCAAAATATCACTGGAACCACGGTGACAAGCTTCATTTGGAAGAATATTGTCTGTAGACATGGTCTCCCATACGAGATAGTCACCGATAACGGCCCTCAATTCATCTCGAAGGTTATCAAAGATTTCTGCGACAAGTGGAAGATCAATTTAAAGTTTGCAAGCCCACGGTAGCCAAAGTGCAATGGGCACGCCGAAGCCGCAAACGAAACAATATTAAGCAACTTAAAGAAGAGACTTGACCTCAAAAAATCCAAGTGGAGCGAGGAGCTGAACGGAGTACTCTGGGCATGTCGAACAACACCCCACACGGCAACCCACGAAACACCGTTCTCCCTGTCATACGGAATCGAAGCAGTGATACCTTCCGAGATTGAGGTCCCATCTCAACGACGAGGAATATATCCCGATAACGTCGAGATAAATGAAGCAATGCTGCTCGAACATCTGGACATGATCGAAGAACGTCGAGAACGAGCTGCGGTGCGTATCCAGAACTACCAGCAAGCCGCCGCCCGTTACTACGACTCAAACGTAAGAGGCCGCAGCTTCTCAGTCGGCGACCTAGTGCTACGCAAAGTGTTCGACGGAACAAAAGAAAAAGGCGCAGGAAAACTGGGAACGAGATGGGAAGGCTCATACAAAATAATAAAAGAAGTTCGCAACAGCGTCTACGAACTAGAAAAATGCAAAACGGGACGCCCCGAATTGAGGCCATGGAACGTTTACAACCTCAAAAGATATTATAATTAACTTCGATGTCCCATCTTCGATCCAACATCGAACTGGGGGCCACCAACGACATAACATAAAACAAAAACGCTATTCAGAACTACGAATCGGCTTGATCCCGCGAATAAGGGTACGTAGGCAGCTCAACATCGAGCGCAGCCCAAACAACCAAACAACTCTCTAACAAAAACATTGTTCATCACGTGAACTCCAACAAAGTAGATTCCTGATCAGTCTCTACTTCAAAAATATCTAAGAAAGATACTAAACGCATGCTCAAACAAAAATATACAAATCCAGATTAAAGGTATAATCCATTAATCCGTTGAAAGCATATATAAATGTTCTTCAACAAACAACACACATAAATAAGAAAAGCAAAGCAAACAAAGTCTTTTAAACAAATAAAACATAAAACGTCAAGTCAAACGGCGTCATTCAACCCCCCAGGTTGACCGAGTCATCAGAAACTTGAGGAAGGTCGAGACCCCTAAGAGAGTCGTCCGACACTGCCGCGAGGCCATACTCGATCTCCCTCGATATCTCTACATCCTTAAGACAATCCAACTCCTCCTCGAGCTCGAATCCACCCTCCATGTATTCGGCCAAAGCCTCGATCCTTGCATGAACCTCCTGTAAGCGCATCTCCGCGGCGCTTTCCGCTTTCTTCCATTGGATAGTCTCCCTAGCCGTATCGAGGGCAGCATCGTAACCCTTGGCTACCAACGGACAAGCAGCTCGCCTCTCCCTCCGAGCCACTCTTTCTCGCAGCTCAGCCTCTCTTCTGAACTTCGCCTTCAAAGATTCAAGGTCCGCCTCCATCGCGACCTTCTCTTTCTCTAGCGCAACTTTCTCCTCCTCTAGTGTGACCTTCTCCTTCTCAAGCGCGATTTTCTCCTCCTCAAGCATAACCTTCTCTGTCGCTTTAGCCGTCAAAATCACCTTCAAGTCAACGACTTGCTTCGTTCGCTCCTTCTCACTCGCCTGCGACGCACTTAACTTTGATCGCAACTGTTGGATCAAAGTAAGATGACCATCGACCTCCTCTCGAGAGGGGAAGTTCGCCAACCGTACCTCCATCAAAGCAGTGTACTCATTGCTAGCCTCCATAGCATAAAAGATAAGAAGATTATGGCTACAATTTCATTATCTAAATAATTTCACACGATTTACCTTGGCATTTGCAATCGCCATCTGAACGTAGGCGTCGCGACCTCGCATTTGCTCCAAGGGAGGAAGCACGCACAAAGGACTTCGCAGCTTCCGCCTGATGGCAGCGAGCCGTTCAGGATTCTCCAAAATCGGAGCATTGACATCGTCCAAGAACACCAGCGGAGAACCACTTTGACAGTCCGCAGGAAAGTTGACCGGCTTAGACGTACCTTCTCCGGGATCTTGCATCCGAGGTTCCGAGCTCGATACATTAAAATCTTTAGAAGACTCATCGTCCAAGATCAGATGACGTCGCTGAACCTTGGGAGCGACTTCCCGACGTCCACCTCGCCCTATGCATCACAATCTGGACGAACCACATAAAGCGGCGTAGCCCGGACAATCGGAGACTGAACCTGAGAGCTCGCTCTAGTCACCCGTTTGTCCGGAGTCTCACGAGCTCGTTTCAAAGGCGCGGAGTCAGAATTGGCATCTGAAGGCTCCGCAGGAGGGTCTTTCCTTTTCACCCCTGAAAGTCAAAGCCACAATAACAAATTAAAATTGCCAAACTAAAAAGAAGGAACAAATACGAGGAAGTAACGCACCTTAATCTTTCTGGTCTCTTCGAGGACGAATCGGTTCCACAAGCGCGACGGGAACGGCACGATTCACGCTGGGGGACAAAGCATAAGCAGCTCGAACCCTCTCCGGAGTAAAACTGTCCCAACTGCATTTACCTCGGCGGAGCGCCGAGATCAAACCTCGCAGCTCTGGAGTCGCTTTTGAGGATCCAAACAACCCTGAAAAAAATCAAGATCAAAACCTAACAAACAACCGTGCTAGCTAAAAAAAGAAGAAGAGAGAGATAATAGGAAACTACTTACCTACGTTCTCGTTCCATTTCATCGGAATCCGAGAAAAGTCGAAATCTCCGACCGTCACTGGATCGACCTTGAAGACAAAAAACTTGTATGTCCAATAAAAGTCTTTCCCAGGAATGTTGCTAATAATCGAGCGACCTGCGCGCGGAGAGAGAAGAAACGCTCCAGTGACGCCGCTACTTCGCTTGAGAGTGTAAAGCTGCTTTAACTCAGCTAAACCAAACTCTAACCCTTCCTCTCTGGCCCAAACGAACGTCGCCAAGATGTAACGCCAGAAGGTCGGAATAATCTGGGTGAACGCCAGCTTCAGCTCCGCTAGAATCTCAAGGAGGAACGAATGAATAGGAAATGACATAAGACCATCGCGAAAAAAGCACATGTAGGCTCCGCAATATCCCGGTTTTACGTCCCCCGGAGTGTTGCCGTTTGGATAATCAATGACAGCTTCGTACGGAACCCTCCCCCCCCCCAAAACTCCAGGATGGCTTCGTATTCGGCTGGGGTAAGCGGGCCCGGTTTATTTAGAGACGCCATGAGATATGAACGAATGGGAGAAGTTTGCAAAAGAAAGAAAGTCGAAGCAGAAGAAGACGATGAGTCCATTACAAAAAAAATATATCAAATAAATAAAGGGAAAAACGACAGTTCCCAAGACAATCTTCGCGATCAATGAGAGCCGAACGATCTGGGAAGAGTGGCCGACAGGTCAAATCAAACGAGCGCGCGTGGCCACTCCGCTCCGAGATTTGCGACCAAGGGAAAAGTGCTCGCCCTTTCGGTTTCTTAAAAGTAAACCGACTGGGCTGGGGGACAAATGTTAGATCCAATTTCGGTCTCCTAAATGATTGGGCCTTTTTCGGATTACGGGCTATAAACAAGAAGCCCGCGAGGAAGTATCGATCTGTTCCATAGGAGATAATCAGGAGGATGCATAGTTCGAGACAGAGGTTCTATGGACGAAACGGATTTGGCCGAAGTTAGGAGGCCCACAGCGATGTCAACAAGGTGGAAAAGCAGGTCGCCGAAGTCGAGAAGGTCGCGGAAGCAGTTGCAAGAATAGCGGAGTCGAGCCTATAAAAGGAAGAGAAGATCAATGCTAAAGACACAGCGAAAACCCTAGAGAGAGAGCACACCACACATTTACATCTTTCTTACTTCGTTTAGATCTTATTCTTGATCGACATCCTTGTTGTAATCGATCTCTTAGCTATTCTTTGTACTCGACCTCTTAATCAATAAAAGTCCATTTTTGTCGACCGAATTCCGATTACATCGTTGTGTTCTAAGGATATCGTTGCCTACATCTTTTGTCACTTCCCTAGTTTACTTCCAAACACTACAAAATACTTGAGTGTAGATTTTAGGTTCTACACCTGGCAACGGCGCCAAATTTGATACTTGCTCTAATTACCCTATAGCAATATTACTCTCATCAAAAGAGGTCAATTGTAGTACTAAGGGATTGAATCCACAAGAAGTTGAGGAATCAATAGATCTTATCTTAACTAGGTTGGAGATTTTTAATGCTGTAAATAAAAGTAAACAAAAACTGGTTTGAGTAGGACAATTACTCAAGATGATTGATTTGGATTAACAAGTATGATTTAAAAGAGTTAGATCCAATTTTACTATTCAGGTTATCAGGATTATAGAGGTATGACTTCCTATATGAGATGCTTGCATGATATTAAAAGAACCCAACTAAACAATAACCAACTATCGTTGTGACCATCTAATCACTAAAACCGATGAAACACATCCTTTGTGAACACAGGTTAGGGCGTCGATCGGTGTGCTGTCGCCGATGTCGATCGACATATGCCCCCCGTCTATCTATCGATTACTCTATAGGAGTATCGATCGATTGTGCTACTAGTAAGCATTAAGCGCGTTGGTTGAATACAATTCACCAAGTAATTACCCAGTCAGCTGTCGCTTGTTCCAAGTAAATTACTGGCTCAGAGAAGATATATCCAAGGATTCATATCTTTGTATTCATGTGTAGGTTAACTACTCCTACACAAGCATTAAGCACGATCTTCTAAGATGAATATCGCATGCTCAGGTAGTCATATTTTAGGCTAATCTCTCATACCTATTTGAACCCTAAATCTAACAAAGGTGTTTATCCGGACATGGCTAAGTAAGACACAAGCAAAATCATAGAAAGCTTCTATTAGATAGATAAATAAATGGTGTTCTAGACTGCTCTCAAAAAAACTAAAACTATTGTAAAAACCGTGTCTGTGCCAAAAACACATAGGCAAGAAATAAATACTAAGAAAATTAGGTTAAAACTCGTCAAGGGCATTTTGGTAAATAGATGGTGTCTTGGGCTTCAAGTCGGCTGTGACCAAATCCGGGCTTCTGCGGTTAATTGTCGATCGATAGCACTGAGTGTGCATCGATCGACGCGCGTCTCTCCTTGTGGACCGCGGGTGGTCGATATGGTCCTTCTCGGGTATGAACTCTGAAATGCTCCAAAATGCTCCAAATAAACAAGAAGCCCGCGAGGACTGTTCCATAGGAGATCATCAGGAGGATGCATAGTTCGAGACAGAGGTTCTATGGACGAACCGGATTTGGCCGAAGTTAGGAGGCCCACAGCGATGTCAACAAGGTGGAAAATCAGGTCGCCGAAGTCGAGAAGGTCGCGGAAGCAGTTGCAAGAATAGCGGAGTCGAGCCTATAAAAGGAAGAGAAGATCAATGCTAAAGACACAACGAAAACCCTAGAGAGAGAGCACACCACACATTTACATCTTTCTTACTTCGTTTAGATCTTATTCTTGATCGACATCCTTGTTGTAATCGATCTCTTAGCTATTCTTTGTACTCGACCTCTTAATCAATAAAAGTCCATTTTTGTCGACCGAATTCCGATTACATCGTTGTGTTCTAAGGATATCGTTGCCTACATCTTTTGTCACTTCCCTAGTTTACTTCCAAACACTACAAAATACTTGAGTGTAGATTTTAGGTTCTACACCTGGCAACGGCGCCAAATTTGATACTTGCTCTAATTACCCTATAGCAATATTACTCTCATCAAAAGAGGTCAATTGTAGTACTAAGGGATTGAATCCACAAATAGTTGAGGAATCAATAGATCTTATCTTAACTAGGTTGGAGATTTTTAATGCTGTAAATAAAAGTAAACAAAAACTGGTTTGAGTAGGACAATTACTCAAGATGATTGATTTGGATTAACAAGTATGATTTAAAAGAGTTAGATCCAATTTTACTATTCAGGTTATCAGGATTATAGAGGTATGACTTCCTATATGAGATGCTTGCATGATATTAAAAGAACCCAACTAAACAATAACCCAACTATCGTTGTGACCATCTAATCACTAAAACCGATGAAACACATCCTTTGTGAACACAGGTTAGGGCGTCGATCGGTGTGCTGTCGCCGATGTCGATCGACATATGCCCCCCGTCTATCTATCGATTACTCTATAGGAGTATCGATCGATTGTGCTACTAGTAAGCATTAAGCGCGTTGGTTGAATACAATTCACCAAGTAATTACCCAGTCAGCTGTCGCTTGTTCCAAGTAAATTACTGGCTCAGAGAAGATATATCCAAGGATTCATATCTTTGTATTCATGTGTAGGTTAACTACTCCTACACAAGCATTAAGCACGATCTTCTAAGATGAATATCGCATGCTCAGGTAGTCATATTTTAGGCTAATCTCTCATACCTATTTGAACCCTAAATCTAACAAAGGTGTTTATCCGGACATGGCTAAGTAAGACACAAGCAAAATCATAGAAAGCTTCTATTAGATAGATAAATAAATGGTGTTCTAGACTGCTCTCAAAAAAACTAAAACTATTGTAAAAACCGTGTCTGTGCCAAAAACACATAGGCAAGAAATAAATACTAAGAAAATTAGGTTAAAACTCGTCAAGGGCATTTTGGTAAATAGATGGTGTCTTGGGCTTCAAGTCGGCTGTGACCAAATCCGGGCTTCTGCGGTTAATTGTCGATCGATAGCACTGAGTGTGCATCAATCGACGCGCGTCTCTCCTTGTGGACCGCGGGTGGTCGATATGGTCCTTCTCGGGTATGAACTCTGAAATGCTCCAAAATGCTCCAAAATAAACAAGAAGCCCGCGAGGACTGTTCCATAGGAGATCATCAGGAGGATGCATAGTTCGAGACAGAGGTTCTATGGACGAACCGGATTTGGCCGAAGTTAGGAGGCCCACAGCGATGTCAACAAGGTGGAAAAGCAGGTCGCCGAAGTCGAGAAGGTCGCGGAAGCAGTTGCAAGAATAGCGGAGTCGAGCCTATAAAAGGAAGAGAAGATCAATGCTAAAGACACAACGAAAACCCTAGAGAGAGAGCACACCACACATTTACATCTTTCTTACTTCGTTTAGATCTTATTCTTGATCGACATCCTTGTTGTAATCGATCTCTTAGCTATTCTTTGTACTCGACCTCTTAATCAATAAAAGTCCATTTTTGTCGACCGAATTCCGATTACATCGTTGTGTTCTAAGGATATCGTTGCCTACATCTTTTGTCACTTCCCTAGTTTACTTCCAAACACTACAAAATACTTGAATGTAGATTTTAGGTTCTACACCTGGCAACGGCGCCAAATTTGATACTTGCTCTAATTACCCTATAGCAATATTACTCTCATCAAAAGAGGTCAATTGTAGTACTAAGGGATTGAATCCACAAATAGTTGAGGAATCAATAGATCTTATCTTAACTAGGTTGGAGATTTTTAATACTGTAAATAAAAGTAAACAAAAACTGGTTTGAGTAGGACAATTACTCAAGATGATTGATTTGGATTAACAAGTATGATTTAAAAGAGTTAGATCCAATTTTACTATTCAGGTTATCAGGATTATAGAGGTATGACTTCCTATATGAGATGCTTGCATGATATTAAAAGAACCCAACTAAACAATAACCCAACTATCGTTGTGACCATCTAATAACTAGAACCGATGAAACACATCCTTTGTGAACACAGGTTAGGGCGTCGATCGGTGTGCTGTCGCCGATGTCGATCGACATATGCCCCCCGTCTATCTATCGATTACTCTATAGGAGTATCGATCGATCGTGCTACTAGTAAGCATTAAGCGCGTTGGTTGAATACAATTCACCAAGTAATTACCCAGTCAGCTGTCGCTTGTTCCAAGTAAATTACTGGCTCAGAGAAGATATATCCAAGGATTCATATCTTTGTATTCATGTGTAGGTTAACTACTCCTACACAAGCATTAAGCACGATATTCTAAGATGAATATCGTATGCTCAGGTAGTCATATTTTAGGCTAATCTCTCATACCTATTTGAACCCTAAATCTAACAAAGGTGTTTACCTGGACATGGCTAAGTAAGACACAAGCAAAATCATAGAAAGCTTCGTAAACAGATAGATAAATAAATGGTGTTCAAGACTGCTCTAAAAAAAACTAAAACTATTGTAAAAACCGTGTCTGTGCCAAAAACACATAGGCAAGACATAAATACTAAGAAAATTAGGTTAAAACTCGTCAAGGGCATTTTGGTAAATAGATGGTGTCTTGGGCTTCAAGTCGGCTGTGACCAAATCTGGGCTTCTGCGGTTAATTGTCGATCGATAGCACTGAGTGTGCATCGATCGACGCGCATCTCTCCTTGTGGACCGCGGGTGGTCGATATGGTCCTTCTCGGGTATGAACTCTGAAATGCTCCAAAATGCTCCAAAATCATCATCTTTCTTCCATTAGCTCATGAACCTATAAATGTGCAATATAGACCCAAGAATGGATAGAATATATCCTAAAATACTAATATACCATGACTAAAAGTGGATCAAATTCATGGTATATCAAGTGCTCAAGGTGTCAAACTTTGCAGTCAAGCTGTTGTACACAGTATCTGTTTTCCTATTGAAATCCACTGTGAGCTTCTTTTGACCCTCTAGAACTGAGTCAAGCATGGCTCCAATCTTGCTTTCCTGAGTAGGTGGTGGTGGATTTTTGTTGAAATTCTTTTTTCTATTGTATTTGTTGTTGCTGAAAGGCTTCTGGTATTGTGAATTCTAATTGAAGTTACTCCTCTGACTGTTGCCATAGAAGATTTTGTTCTGATTCTCTGGAATCCTCCTATGTAGTGTCCTATGTAGTTCACATCCTCTTCCTCATCAGTCTCTACAGCTTCTACTTCTTCAGTGAAGCTAACTTGCTTCTTCAGTATCTTGTTAACACTGTCTAGTTTTGCTTGCATGTCGTCCAACTGCTCTTTTCCTAGGGCATTGGCTGCTTTTCTTCTCTCATAGTCAGTGTTCTTGGTACTGTTGCTAATTTTTGGTTCTCAATAGAGCTGTCTGGTAGACCAGATCTAATCCTATGAAGAAAGTGCTAAGAAGCTGCACTTTGTTGAATCCATGGTGTGGACAGTCTCTCTGTTAGGTCTTGAAACAAACCCAACAGCGTCTGAAAAGTTTTGTAGGCTTCTGCATAAAGGTAGCAATCTTGCTCCTCAAGTCTTTTGCGCGTGCCTCATCAAAGAAGTTAATCAAGAAAGCATTCTTGATATCATTCCAGGATATAAGAAATCCTGGTGGTAGTTGCTTAAACCATTGCAAAGCTTCTCCAGTAAGGGAGTGCTTGAAAAGCTTGCAAAGTAGGTAGTCAGTTGGTACTCCATTGGCTTTGACAACAGATATGAGATCCTCGTACCTCTCTAGATGGTCCATAGGATGCTCGTAAGATGCTCCACTAATATACCATGGATTTTACCCATTTTTAACCATGGTATACTAGTATTTTATTATATATTTAATCTGTTTTCTACCTTGTTATGTATGTTTTCAGGTTCAGGAGCATTTTGTGAGAAAGTGATGTTTTTGGAGCATTTTGGAGTACAAGAGATGATACACCTGAGTTGACCATTCAAGACCAAGTCGGAAGTCAACATTGCGATTATAATCGATCGATACTCATCCAGAGTTGTCGATCGATGTAGCTGAGAAGATCCGCGTACTAGAAGATTATAATCGATCGATACACATCCAGTGTTGTCGATCGATATCGAGGACGAAATGGTTTAGCCGACTACTTCACCAAGACTTCACCAAATTACGAGATTGCCCCTGACGAGTTTTTAACCTAATGGAAATGCTTAAATATTCCTGCTAAGTGTTTTTGACGGCAACTTCGAGAGAAGCAAGTTTTGAAGAAAGCCTTGAGAGTCTAAGCAGAGAGTGTGAGAGAGAGACTAAAGTTTTATTTGTTTTGAGAGATTGGAGAGATTTCTCATCTCCTTTTGTATTTCTACTTTATTCTATCTATGCAATTCTTCATCTATCCATTGTCATGAATTGCTTAGCTATGTCTGAGTAGTCTAATTGTTAGATCTAGAGTTTAAATAGGTTTGTGGGATTAGCCCCAAACTATAATTGCTAAGTTGTGATACTCATCAAGTGGATTGCACCCTATGCTTGTTCTAGATTAGCTAATTAGAATATAGATCACTAGGATCTTTGATTATCTTGAATTATCCATTTGAACTAGTTTGTCTCCTGTTGAGAAGAGCGAGACCCCTCTTTGAGACCTAGTGTTCATTATCGGCTCGCGCCTAGGCATATCTAGAAGCCGTCGATCGATATGCCGACAGGTGAATCGATCCCCGAGCGAAAGGTGTATCGATCGATATCTCTAAAGGATGTCGATCGACTCTTTTTCTGTGTCAACATACGACAGTTGAGGCCAGAGATCTAGATTATTTAACCAGTGAGATATCACTGAGAGTTAAGCGACTGAGCTATATAGTATCATGCAAGCAACTTGTTAAAGCATTTATATAAATTATAATCTCCATTCCTGAATAAAAGCTTCCTGAATAAAAGCCCTAAGTCTAGCACTCTTTATCACATTTAAACAACCCATCATTTTGTTAGTTAGAGCAACTACCTTACTCATTTTAGGAATTGCTATTTTTATTTCCATCATTTAAACCAACTTCACCTAAAATTGATTAGTAGATTTTATTTAATTGGTTCCCTAGCTCCTCGTGATTCGATCCCTAAGTACTACAATTGTACCTCTTATTTGAGAGAGTAAGCTCTACTGGGTAATTTGAGCACTATCAAATTTGGCGCCGTTGCCGGGGAGCTTTGATCGCCATTAGATTTAATCTTGTTAATCTTAGGTTTTTCTTTTGACTCCCTTTCTGATTAAAATTTTTCGTGTCTTTTCAGGTACATGCCCAGCAGTACCAGAAACAACAGAGGAAATCAACTATTACTCTCAGAGGATCATGCACACTTGGAACGCTCAATCCGCAAAGATCTACGCTCCACATCGATCGACAGAACCGCAGTACCGTCGACTGATACTCACATTCATCCGTCGACCGACACTCAGACAGCACCGTCGACCGATACCGTTCGCCGATCCACATCGTTCGATACTACTCACCGTACATCAATCGATACTACTCCGCGAAGCATGGTTGCGATTGTTATTCTCACGCAGGGCGAGAATGGAAACCTGTATGACCAAGATGGTCATCTGCGTAATGCAACAGGTCAGAAGCTAGATGCACAGGGAAACATAATCCCTGAGCCTAAAGCTGAGGCTACAGGAGAAGCTCAAACACGATCGTTGGCATACTACAATCGTCCAGACGAGTACTAGACGAACAGATCAGCTATTCGACTTCCAGAGATTCAGAAGCCGAACTTCGAGCTCAAGCCTCAGTACTACTCTCTCGTGTCTCAGATACCTTATTCTGGGCTATCGCACGAGCATCCTATGGACCATCTGGAGAGGCTCGACGATCTTATCGCTGCTATTCGTATGGATGGAGTCTCTGAGGACTACCTACTCTGCAAGTTCTTCAAATACTCACTGATTGGAGAAGCTTCACACTGGCTCAAGCAGCTACCTACAGGATCACTGACATCCTGGACCGACATCAAAAACGCCTTCCTGCGTAATTTCTTTGATGAGGCACGCGCTGAAGACTTAAGGAGCAAAATCGCCACTTTCGGGCAAAAGCCTAGTGAGACTTTTAAAGACGCGTGGATCAGATTTAAGTTCTTCCAGCGAGACTGTCCACACCATGGATTCAATGAAGTGCAGCTGCTAAGCACTTTCTACAGAGGTATCGCCTTGAGGTATCAGATGGCTCTTGAAACTGCTAGCGAGGGGAACTTCAACACTAGGAATCTAATAGAGGCTGTGAGACTTATTGAGAACCTAGCCAACAGCAGCAGCACCAAGAACACTGACTCTGACAAGAAGAAATCAGTTGCAGCCATCGGGGAAGACCAGATGAATGAAGTCAGAGCCAAGATAGATGCTTTACATGCATTTCTGGGGCAACCAGTCTGCTCAGCTGAAGAAGGAGAGGCTAGAGAAGATGATACAGAGGAAGATGTGAAATACATTGGAGGTACTGGATTTCACAGATATGGAAACATAAACTTTTATGGCAGTGGTCAGAAGAGTAACTACAACCAGAGTTCACAGTATCAGAAACCCTTCACCAACACAGGAACTACGGCAACTCAGCTTACCAAAACCCACCACCACCCACCGAGGAGAGTAAGTTTGATGCCATGATTGATAGAGTTCTAGAATGTCAGCAGAAGCTTACAGTAGACTTCAATGGGAAGATTGACTCTGTCTTCAACAATCTGACCACAAGGATAGACACCATTTGCACTCAAGTTAAGAAACTCGAGACACAGATTGTCCAGACTGAAGACTCTATCAGGAGAATTGGTCCTTCTAAGGAAGTAGGGGAAGGAAATAGGAAACACCACGTGAATGCCATTATAGATGATGATTTCTGGCAAGTGGTGAAACAGGAGAAGCTACAAGAAGGAGACATCGAAGTGGAAAGTTCACTCAGTTTCGGTGGATCACAATAGTGTCGATCGACACCAACTAGTCCACATCGATCGACACCAACGATGTCATTTCCGGATACGACCACAGATTGCAACGCGGTTAGGATATTGACACATGCTGAATTCACGGCTTCTCATCCTCACCGACCCACCCACACCTACGAAGATATCGACCGACGAGACGAGCCACTCATCGATCGACACAAAGATGAGAAACGTATCGATCGACCCTTTTCTCCACCTATCGATCGACACGCACCTCTCACATACCGAGTGCAACTACCATCGATAGATAGCAACCGAATCAATGCACTCAGACCCACACCGAAACCACAAGCTAACCCTACAGAGACTACTGGTAACCCTTCAGACACTACACTACATCAGAGGGAACAGAAGAAAGAAGGTTAAGGAGTAGGAAGGAGAAGATTCCTAAGAACCTTAAGAGGGAAGCTAATGAAAAGGAGATTGATGGTTTCACTAAGAGAGTTATCAGAATCCCACCAGAGAAACCTTTTGAGGAGGTTTACTTCACAAGCAGATTGTGGATGTTCTTCAGAGAAACAAGGGAGACTGAAAATGACATTAGAAGAAAGTTTGACAATGTCAGAGAAGATATGAGGAAAATGATTACTTTGGAGAAGAAGAGTGATCCTGAGAAGTTTGCAATACCCTGTGTAGTACAAGGGATTGAATTTCCTCATGCACTATGTGACACTGGTTCATCAGTCAGCATTTTAGCAAAGGTCATGGCAGACCATCTGGGCGTGCAAGAAGAGCCTTCACCAGAAAAACTCTGGAGGCTTGATCAGAGACCTGGAAGTACATATTGGTAATGCTATCGTCCATGTGGATTTTCATGTCCTAGACATCAAGCTAAATTGGAACTCTTCCCTATTACTTGGAAGAGCATTTATGGCTACAGTAGGAGCCATATGTGACATGAACACCAACAAGATGTGCTTGACTATGATAGATCCAGAGATCCACTACGACCCTGTCAAGCTTGGCAAACCACCAGCCAAATCAGTGGTAAAAGAAGATGATTCTGGTATCATTGCAGTTTATCATTGTGAAGTCGAGTACGAGATAGAGTACTCGGGATCGACCGACAGGACCTTAACCTCATCGATCGACACCAGCAAGTCAGAGGAGATCGATAACAAACATGGATTATCAATCATCAGAGACCCACCAGATGATGAACTCGATCTACCAGATCATTGCTACCCGAATTTCGTCATCCCACCCAGCCGAAAGGAAGATGATTACTCAGTAAGGAGTTGAGCAAATAGCGGATTTCATGAGAATTTTGCCGTAGATATAGCTAGATCTTCCCACAGTGGAGACCACAGTGAAGAACATGATGCAGACTATTGGAAAGAGAGAGCTTGGGAAAACTACTTGGAGAATGACAGATTTGCAAAATTGATTCCCAAAATCGATCGACATCAAGTGCCCACCATCGATCGATTATCTACTTCATCCAGCAAAACGACATCGTCCATCGATCGACATCGCTAGTATCACATCGATCGATATTAACCCGGACGACTTAAAGGACAAAATCGGAATTTCACCGATTAGGGCAACACACGGGTATAAAAGGTTGACAACTCCAGCCACGAAAATTAAAACCTTTACACCTTCTACCTAACAGCTTCCAGTATTGAGAAACTTAACAATGGAGGACTGCAACACCATGAACAATCGATCCAACCATGCAGCTAGACGTGCACCATCGATCACCACCACCACATCGCCATCGATCGACGTCTTCAACAGAGCTCAATCTCAATTTCATGATCCTTATGATATCAGGAATGTAACACTAACACCTGATGAATTTGGAATTTCCAGGGACACAGATGGTTATGCAAGAGCAATGGATGGAAGAGTTCTGCACATAAATAGAGAAGACATAGCAGACATCCTCCAAGTTGCTAATGGACCAGAAAACCTGTTCACACAGCAACGTGGCCATCCAGACATCCCAGCTCACGTCCAGGACAACCACCACGTCACCACAAGGGAGGATACAGTTCCTCAAAGCTTCGGTCAACCCAGGAGTTCACCGTCGATCGACATCGTTTTATCACCATCGATCGATGGCGGATATCCCAGATCGATTGACAGAGCAAGAGTCAGATCGTACGACAGACGATTGGAGTTTGGACGACGTGCCTTCAACCTTGATGGATCCAGGAGATTCAAATGGGAAGCAAATGATAAATATGGTGTCTACAGAGATGATTTTGGACATGCTAGAGGAGTTGATGGTGAAATCATCCAAGTTACCAAGGAGCACATAAGGAGAATTCTGGAGAGAGCATCACTTTTTCACAAAGGTTGCTTACGCCTTCCAGTACACACACGCCCTTACCATGCATCCAGACCACCACCAGTACCCTACAATAGAGAGGAGATAGATGATATGATGACTGATGTATGGAAAGCTCAGGCACACCTTGAGGCAAACATGCACACATTGGTGGAAGACACTTTCCAGCCTTTGGATGTCAGCTACAAGGATTTCCAGAGTGATATGGCTAAGATAAGAATGGAGCTTGGAAACATATTAACCATGCTTGAGAAGGAAGCTACGCCACCAATATCGATCGACACAGTACCTGTACCATCGATCGACATCGGCAAGACTACATCCAAGGACCGACCAGAATGTTCATCACCTGAGAGAGATGAATGGGAGATTGCTTACATCAATACACAGATTGGAGACGTCTACAGCCCTCTCAACAACAATGTCGAATGGTTAAGCAAGAGGATCGATCTTCTACAGAAAGAGCTAGCATCAATTCGCAAGAAAGATCAGGCTCAGGATGCTACTTTACCATCGATCGACACACAGTCTTCACCGTCAATCGACACAAGGTTCGCAGCACTGGAAGATAGGATGAAAGCATACGAGAAGAAGCTTGAAAATTTCAGTTCACCTATCCTGTGATACCAGGATACACTGTCACAGCAGCTGAACGAGCTACAACAAGACATGAGCATAGTTCAAGATCATCTTGGTCTTCGTGACAGAAACGCAACATCGATCGACAGGCCTAGACCTATATCGATCGACATCGAGCCACCACCAGCGAAGAGAGCATGCACTACAGCAGAAGTTGATGAGATCAAACATGAGCTGTACGAGGCTATGAATTCTATGGAGGAGAGACTCAACGAACGAAGTGATGATATTGACGACGCTCTCAACGAAAGAGTGACCAACCTTTGCAGAGCTACTGGTCTATTGAAGAATGAGATACGCAGTATGCAGAGAACTCTTGAGTACCAAGGCCAACGCTCAGAATCGATCGACACAGTTGATACTGAGTTGACCGACAGAACTCTCAGCGAAACGACCGATGCGCATCTAGTAGCATCGATCGACACCGAGTCCTTGGCAGACCGAGATCAGTTAATTCATGACAAGATCGATGCATTACAGAATGAGCTGAGGGAGTTGTCCGTATACACCTACCAGACCATCGACAGGAAGGTTGGCAACATCGAATACATTGAGAATTCTGTGAGGAAGCTTCAAGATACAGTCCTCAAGATAGATAAAAAACAGCTACGATCAGATGATGCCACAAGAAGCTTCGCTGCCACATGGTTCAACAGTAGGAGACACAAGATTGATGATTGCTGTCCGGTAATCAGCAGTTTCTGCACCCCCTGAGTCACACACCTACTAAAGTCAAGCTAAATGACCATAACAAAGCGCTGAGTGGGAGGCAACCCACTATTAGGTTTTCTTTTCTTTTCATTTATTTTATTATTTTTCTTTTTTGCTTTTATTTTTTTCGGATTCATTTTGCAGTTTTTATAGGATCCGAGTAGAATGATGATTCCGTCGACCGACACGTACAATTCATATTGGTCGACACCACACGACCATTACTAACGATCGACGTACACCACTACGAATCGATGGACATCTTGTCGATCAGGTTTAATCATTCTAACTTGTTATATTTATTTATTATGATTTATTTTATTTACCTGACTCCGGCTGTGTTACACTGGGACAGTGTAATTTAAGTCGGGGGGGAGTTTACTAATATGTGTTTTTTATTTTGGTTTTTATTTAAAAATGTTTTTCAAATTTATTTTTCGCATAAGTATTAAATAGGAACATTGATATAGATTTATATTTGATTGTCTGACCACTCTTTAGCACCATTCTAGATTACTGATTGCAGATAGTACTAAAGATGCTAAAGTGGATCAACCTGTCATCTATATACACTCGCTAAGATTGTTTGAAGGAACCAAAGCTGACCTCCAGCACTAATACTGACTTATTTGCTTGTCTTGGGGCTTGGAAATCACTTGATCGGAATCCTCTTACAATTCAGGAAGGTAAAAAGTCTGTGTGTTTCTGGTTCCCTTCCTTCTCTCTCTTCGGCGTCTCAAGATCTACGTTTATGTTATAAAAGATTGAAATGATTTCTTGAGAGGCAGAGGGGTAGGATGTCTCCTGCGACCCCAGTATTCTAAATCTCAAGGATGATCACACATTGTAGAAACAAAGGATAGGTCAATTACCAAAGACCCCATTATTCGCTACACTTTGTCAAAAATGTATGAGTTACAATGCAAATGTCAATGAGATAGACTAGATGACCTTTGTGGCATCGAAACCTGTTGAAATTGAAACTATTAAGAGATTCAGAGAAGAGAGATGAGGGGAGAAAGGAATCAGAGAAGATTACCTGTGTGTTCAGATACTTGTTTGAGTTGAATCCATGTGTCATTTGGTCGATACTCCCAAGGTAAAGCCTGCACTTTTATTTTATGTTAAGAAATGAGGTTAGTAGAGGGGAATGTCAGATGAGATTTGCCAAGTTGTTGACTAGATGAGTTTGGCTGCTAAGCTAGGATAAGGAATAATGAACTTCTGTGATTAGGATGTTTAGATATGAATTGCAAACCCATAGAGTGATGACTTCAATACTTTGAATCTTTGAGTTCCTGCTGTTTTCAAACCTTTTCCAAAGACTATTGTTTTGCTTGAGGACAAGCAAAAGAGTAAGTCTGGGGGATTTGATTTTTTTTTGTCAACGGGGGGGGGGGGGGGGGGAGTTGATACCATGGATTTTACCCGTTTTTAACCATGGTATACTATTATTTTATTATATATTTAATCTGTTTTCTAGCATGTTAGGTATGTTTTCAGGTTCAGGAGCATTTTGTGAGAAATTGATGTTTTTGGAGCATTTTGGAGTACAAGAGATGATACACTCGAGTTGACCATTCAAGACCAAGTCGGAAGTCAACATTGCGATTATAATCGATCGATACTCATCCAGAGTTTTCGATCGATATAGCTGAGAAGATCCGCGTACTAGAAGATTATAATCGATCGATACACATCCAGTGTTGTCGATCGATATCAAGGACGAAATGGTTTAGCCGACTACTTCACCAAATTACGAGATTGCCCTTGACGAGTTTTTAACCTAATGGAAATGCTTAAATATTCATGCTAAGTGTTTTTGACGGCAACTTCGAGAGAAGCAAGTTTTGAAGAAAGCCTTGAGAGTCTAAGAAGAGAGTGTGAGAGAGAGACTAGAATTTTATTTGTTTTGAGAGATTGGAGAGATTTCTCATCTCCTTCTGTATTTCTTCTTTATTCTATCTATGCAATTCTTTCATCTATCCATTGTCATGAATTGCTTAGCTATGTCTGAGTAGTCTACTTGTTAGATCTAGGGTTTAAATAGGTTTGTGGGATTAGCCCCAAACTATAATTGCTAAGTTGTGATACTCATCAAGTGGATTGCACCCTATGCTTGTTCTAGATTAGCTAACTAGAATATAGATCACTAGGATCTTTGATTATCATGAATTATCCATTTGAACTAGTTTGTCTCCTTTTGAGAAGAGCGAGAGCCCTCCTTGAGACCTAGTGTTCATTATCGGCTCGCGCCTAGGCATATCTAGAAGCCGTCGATCGATATCCCGACAGGTGAATTGATCGCCGAGCGAAAGGTGTATCGATCGATAACTCTAAAGGATGTCGATCGACTCTTTTTCTGTGTCAACATACGACAGTTGAGGCCAAAGATCTAGATTATTTATCCAGTAAGACATCACTGAGAGTTAAGCGACTGAGTTCTATAGTATCATGCAAGCAACTTGTTAAAGCATTTATAGAAATTATAATCTTCATTCCTGAATAAAAGCCCTAAGTCTAGCACTCTTTATCACATTTAAACAACCCATCATTTTGTTAGTTAGAGCAACTGCTTTGCTCATTTTAGGAATTGCTATTTTTATTTCCATCATTTAAACCAACTTTACCTAGGATTGATTAGTAGATTTTATTTAATTGGTTCCCTAGCTCCTCGTGATTCGATCTCTAAGTACTACAGTTGTACCTCTTATTTGAGAGAGTAAGCTCTACTGAGTAATTTGAGCACTATCATCCATTGTAGGGTATCTGTCCTACAAGTGTGTAGTATATAGCTTCACCTTAAATTCAGCCCTCTGAATGTCTGGAGGACGGATTGTAGATCTGTTGGCATAGTATTGATATGGAAGGTTGTAGTCAGCCAGTGATCTGTTTCTGGTGGCCTCTTCTTCAGCTTGAAAAGCAGCTGCAGCAGCTTCAGCTTCTAGATCAGGGATTGCAGCCCCCTGATCATTGATCTTTCGACATGTTGCATTACGCAGGTGACCATCTTGATCACGCAGGTTTCCTTCGTTGTCTTCTCTGAGTATCAATTTCGCGACCATGTTCTCAATATCGATCGATAGGTGAGTAGCGGTATTCGGTTGATGTCGGATGAAACATGTGGGTCGACGGGTACTGAAAAGTATCGGTTGATGCGGATGGAATAATATTGATCGATGTCAGAGTGAGATCGGTTAATGTCGGTGAACTGGTATCGGTCGGCGGTGTCTGAAACTCGGTAGACGATTGGTGATGAAAATCGGTCGATTCACAGGCAGGTGTATCGATCGATGCGGAACGGATCTGTTTATGGATCGAGCATTCAGCAAACAATAATTCCTTGTTTTCCTTGCTTATTGTTATGCTGTGTATGCACCTGAGAAGAAAAGAAAGAAAATTTTATCAGTGACAAGTTAAAAAGTAACAAAACCTAGACTTAAATAAAATCTAATGACGATCAAAGCTCCCCGGCAACGGCGCCAAATTTTGATACTTGCTCAAATTACCCTATAGCAATATTACTCTCATCAAAAGAGGTCAATTGTAGTATTTGGGGATCGAATCCACAGGGAGCTTACGAATCAGTAGATCTTATCTTAACTAAGCTAGGTTGGAGATTTTCAAAATAGTAAATAAAAAGTAAATTAGAAACTGGTTTGAGCAGGAAAATTACTCAATTGTGATTGATTTGGGTTAACAAGTATGATTAAATAGCTAGACTTAGGATTACTATTCAGGTTATCAGGATTATAGAGGTATGAATGCCTATATGAGATGCTTGCATGATATTAAAGAACCCAACAATGCAATAGCCTAACTGTCGTTATGACTATCTATTACTAGAACCGATGAAACACCCCTTTGGCGAGTCATAGATTAGGGCGTCGATCGGTGTGCTGTCGCCGATGTCGATCGGCATGTGCCCCGCATCTATCGATCGATTACTCTATAGGAGTATCGATCGATGCGCTACTAGCAAGTTTTAAGCGTGTGGTTGAATACAGTTCGCTAAGTAATTTACCAAGTCAGCTGTCGCTTTTTCCAGACAAATTACTAGCTCAGAGAAGATATATCTAAGGATTGATTTCTCTATATTCATGTGTAGGTTAGCTACTCCTACACAAGCATTAAGCATGATCTTATAATATGAATATCACATGCTCAGGTATTCATATGTTGGGGTAATCCCTCATACCCATTTGAATCCTAAATCTAACAAAGTTGTTTACTTAGACATGGCTAAGCAAAACACAAACGTAATCCTAAAAAGCTTCATAATATAAAATAGAAAAAGGTGTTCAAGATTGGTCTCAATTTAATACTCTTTCTCTCACCAAAAACAAAGAAACTATAAGAAAAGTCTTGTAAAGACTGTGTATGTGCCAAAACACATAGGCAAGACATAAATACTATAAAAATTAGGTTAAAACTTGTCAGGGGCGTTTTGGTAAATAGATGGTGTCTTGGGTTTCAAGTCGGCTGTGGCCAAATCCGGGTTTCTGCGGTTAAGTATTGATTGATAGCACTGAGTGTGCATCGATCGACGCTCGTCTCTCCTTGTCGACCTCGGATGGTCGATATAGTCCTCTCGGGTATGAACTCTAAAGTGCTCTAAAATTCTCCAAAATCATCATCTTTCTTCTATTAGCTCCTGAACCTATAAATATGCAATATAGACTCAAATATAGATATAATATATCCTAAAACACTAATATACCATGACTAAAATTGGTCGAATTCATGGTATATCATGTTGGATATACTAACTTTGAGTGTTTTCATAAATTTTATAAAAATCTTCTAGATTGTATAGTCAATGGAGATCATATCCAACATATTCATAACCTCATTTGAGGTCCCATCTTTTACCGGTGTGGTGGAGCAACTACAACTTATCCAAAAATTTCTAGATGGGAATCTTTAGTTCTGACTCAAAACCAATTTGATGGGAAGAGTTCTTAATTACTCTTTGGCATTATGGGAATCAATATTGCTACTTCATACATATGAACATTAGCTACAAAATGTTCATCATTTCGCATAAAATAATCACCAAAGTCTTGTGAATTCATTATTATTACTAATTAGTCTCGCATATATCAGGTTGCGGATCTATGACAAGGATACATACAACCTTCTTGTCGATGCATTTTATATGGTGGATGATCAGTCCACCAGTGGGTGATCAAACCCACTAACATTTTCTTGCATAAATAGATTTCAAATCTATTTGACTGGTAAAAACCGTATTCTTATATTGCCTTGTAAGCAAGCAACATATGACAGACCATTCGAAAGAATCTTCTGGTTCTTCAACGAATGACTATATGATTATCTTTCGCATCATTACTAAACCGGGGTGGAACAACCGGTTTGCCAAATATTACACTTTCAGTAAACATCGGGTTTACTATTACATTCATCTCCATTTTTTAATCATTGTGTAGTACAATACAATAGTGCCTTGGGTAATACTCTTGATTGAAAGTATTCAACATTTCCCCTTACTTAATGTCTCAACATTATAGATATAAAATCCCTTGATTTTATTTTATAAACGACTTATTAAGTCTCTTTCCAGCATGAACATACTTCTGGATGTTCCACTTAATAAGGATGTGAGATTCTCTAATTCTCCCCCTCGAGATGACAACACTACATTTTCGTTAATCTCGAATTGAATCTCAACTTAAAATAAACAAACATACCCCGCTTAAGGTCATGTGTTATATGTTAGATCCTTTTGATCTTTGAGACTTGGGAAAGTATAAGTTTTATTCCCATAGGCATATATGTATCTGCTCTTCTAGAGCTCCCAATAATCTTGATACTAAGACATTGTACTCACAATAATTTTCTTTCATATTTAGATGATTGACACATATCAAATGAGAATATGAGTTCTAACAGAAAACTCTTTGTTCTTGACCTTACATCAATAGCTCATTGTTTTTTCGATTCTCAAGGAGACACGATACAAGTATAAATTTCTCATTGTTTTGCATCATTAAATATTTTCAGAAAAATTTTACTTTGAACTTAACATCTAAAGTAGTTGCATTATATTTATAGACTCCAGGTCTTGTAATATTTAGATGCAAAATATATAATGAGCTTTAGTTTATCATCTTCAGACGATCATACGTCTTTTTGGATTGTTCTCTAAAACTTACAGATCTTTTATGGTCAAGCTTTAAATTTAAAACCCAACAGATGATGGTAATATAATAAATTTCAACATATATAGAGATATATACTATTATAAATATTTTACTTCAAGAAATAAATAGTACTACTATAGTAATTATTATATGGAATAAATCTTATTTTAATGCTATTTAATAAGGTTAAACCAATCTTTGTATATGATGTCGTCCTGATATCAACTGATGATATTCTCATATCAACTGTCAGGAATTAGTATGTGGTCATTAAACCAGAAGCTGAAGCAATATCTAATACTGTAGCTGTACCAGAAGCCAATCAGATGCACAACTCAACAAACCAGAGAACCGACCAGGACATATGTTCATTCAAAATGGCATATCTCACCAACCGGGAAGTCTTTCTCCATGAACCCAATTGTCATGGATTCTGAACGCATAAAGGTTTCAGGTACAATTGGAATCACATTAAAAGCTTCAAGGATCAGAAAGATATGGATTTTACAATCTTGAGGTTTCCCAGCCCATCTATCTGCGAGTACATGCCTTTAAAAGTGTATTTCAACCCAACCAAGGCACGGCCTGAACCAAAACCAATTAGAGGCTTCAATATGAATCTCTTAGCTTTCAAACAAGCTCAATACGAAGAGAAATGGTCATGCAAATTTAAAGATATGCTTAATTTCCCAAAACCGGTCAAACCAGTTCTCGACTTGCCTTATTTTTAACCTGTCATACCAGTCAAACCTTTAATTTGGTTCCCAACCTGTTTAGATACAAGGAACTTCACAGATTTCCTTACTTGGTCAAAATCAAGCAATAATGGTCATACCAATCAAATCTTTGATTGAGCTATCATTTATTCTGATTATTATTTTTTTATGTTGATTTATTTGTATTTGACCAGCCTTGGTCGAGCTTATAAAAGTTCTAGCATTTGCTTCTTTGTAATGTAAGGAGACTTGAAATAATGAATGAAAATGAAACTTTTCTTTCCCATTGAAGTTTTATCTTGTAAAACTTTGTTTTTCTTTTCTTGTTGAGACCGGTAACTCCAAAAGCTTATTCCGACGATATTCCGACGAAAATAGTCGTCGGTTTCATTTGGTCGGAAAAAAAAATTTCGTCGGAAAACCGTCAGATATTCCGACGAATTTCTGACGAATCCCGATGAACTAAATTCTGACGAATGTCCGACGATGTTCCGATCACGTATTTCCTCAGAAATCTGTCGGCGGCTTCCGATCACGTATTTCATCGGAAACACACGTTTCCAACGAAATTTTAAGCATCGAAGTATCGACGAACAATGTTGTCGGACAATTCCGACGAAACATTTCGTCGAAAATATCGGATAGCATTTCCGATTACTGCAGTCGTCGGAATTTCCGACGAACTAATTTTGTCGGAATTTTCGACGAAATAATTTCGTCGGAATAAACCGACGGAATTGTTTCCTCGGAAATTTCCGACGGAAATGTTTCGTTGGAAATACTGATTTATATATATTATTCATTAATATAATTTTTAATTTTTTTTTATTTTTAAAAAATTAAAATTAATAAATAGACAAAAACTGAAATTAAGAAACTAATAATAATATTATAGAATTTAAGTTTTAATACAAACTAAAATAAAAAAACATTCAGAAAGTTTTAAATTAAAAAACAAATAAAAAAACTAAGGATCCGTCGGGATCAAACGATCCAACTTCTGCAATATCTCGAGGTTGGTCTTTTTCTGATCCACCAGCTCAGCAAGGATTGTAGCATTCTGCTCCTCCAATGCCCAATCCGTTGATCCTTGTTCTGTAGCTGTTCTAGAATCAAGGGATAGGCATACGGGACTTGAGACGAAGAAGTCGGACATGAAGAAGCACGACGGACCAACCCAACCATACGACCCTTTCGTTTAGAGACCGCCTAAAAAAAATTAAGTTAGTAAAATATAGCAATGGAAAAAAAATATTAAAGTTAATAAATAAAGTATTAAAAACAAATATAAGAATTAAAACAAAAATTACCTTTTCAACCAGCTCGTTGATTTGCAGTCGGGACATGTTGGTCGAGGCACCCGTAGAATCGTCGTAAGAGAGAAGCTGAGAAGCTAGAAAAGCTTCTTTTTGGGTTTCCACCATCTGAATGACCTCTCCGATCACGGGGTCTTGAATTTCACCCGTTTTTTTGTTGGTGTACGCCTCCTTCATGACGACGAGATGATGACGGGATTACCTTCGTTTTCTTGAATCTAAAAAAAAACTGTGTTAGGCAATGCATATACATATATAAAAAAAATTTAAATAACTACAAAGATAATTAAATATAAAACAAAACTTAGAAGTTGATCCTCTTTAGAGGACATACTGCAAGCGCCGAGGTTGTGCACGTAAATACCTTTCCCGCCACGACCGCTCTGCAAGTTGGCAGAGTTCTTTAGAGACTTCTCTATGGTCTCGTCCTTCTCCCAGTGCTAGACCAACTGGTCCCACACCGTCCCGCTAAGTAATCGGGGCTTCCTGTTATCCAGCCATATTTGCTTCCACTCGTAGATCTGCTTCGTAGACGGTCATGGCTTTGGCGCTGAATGCCTGACGGACTATTTTCGTCAGGCCGGACTCCCAAGTAAATTCTTGCTACAAAAACACACAATTTAATTAGTTGATATAAAATAAAAAAAAATAAAATTAAAAAATGCTAGACTAAACTGAATAGTTACCGTAAAGTGACGAAACCACAACTCGCGGTCCTCGGGAGGGACCGAACTCCACTTCTCATACTTGTTGAACCTTTAAAAAAACAAATGTTAGATCAAAAGGGAAAAAATAATTGGACAAATGAAATAAAAATACTAACCAAGTCGAATGTCCCATTCGCGGGTAGGGTTGGACAATCGGGAGATGCTCTCGACCTGGTTGTTGAACCAATAGTTCAACTGGCATAACCCTCGGGTCATGTGGAGCAGCTGCAGGAGCTGGAGCGGGAGCCGGAGCGTGAGCCGGAATGACTGGAACCGAGTTTTGTTCGTGAGATGACGATCCCGATGCACGGGAACTACTCATCGAACTAGCTCGGCCACTGGGTGCGGAACGACGAGGTGCGGCACGCCGATGAGCACCCGAATCATCAGACCTACAAAATAAAATTAATATATTAGACAAAATATATATATATATATATATAAATATTTTAAGTTGCTAAATATATATAATATTAAAATTCGTTTTAAAAATATTTTTTATCTACATAAAAGTAATTAAAATTCGTTTTTATCTATAAAAAAGATTAAAAATAGTTTTTATCTACATAAAAATAATTAAAAATCGTTTTTATCTATAAAAAATATTAAAAATAGTTTTTATCTACATAAAAATAAGTAAATATCGTTTTTATCTATATAAAATATTAAAAATGGTTTTTATCTATATAAAAATAAATAAAAAATCGTTTTTATCTATATAAAATATTAAAAATCGTTTTATCTATATAAAAATAGTAAAAAACGTTTTTATATTCATAAAAATATTTTATCTTCATAAAAACGTTTTTATAAACTTTTATAATTATAGAAAAAGTTGTTAGATATATAAAAAAATAGGAAAAACATTTTTGAAAAATCAACAAATCCAATATATAAACAAAAAAAAATAAACAACAAATCCTAAAATCTAATACCCTAAATCCTAAACTATCCATTCAATCTCGAACATGCAAATCAATCAAACCTCAAATCCTAAAATCTAACATCCAAACCCTAAAGAAATGAAATAGATAGAGATGAGAGAAGAAACTTACATGTTTATGAGATTGGGTGAAGAAATCAATCGTTGGGCTGGATTCATGGAGGTGGGGAAGAGGATTCGCGGTGAGAATCGCCGGAGAAGAGAGAGAAAACGGAGAGCATTTAGAGAGAGAGGCGAAAATGGAGAAGAAGGAAGAAGAATCGGTTTTATTCTAAAACGAACCGACAGACACGGATCCGTCGGAAATCCGTCGGAATGGGGAATAAAATATTAATGTGCGGTTTAATGAAATTTTCACGCGGTCTAATGAAATTTTCACGCGGTTTGTATTTCGGGAAACTAACTAACCGACGGAATTCCAACGGAAAAAGTGTCGTCGGAATGGGGCAGGTCGTCGGAATTCCATCGTATATTCTGACCGAATTCCAACGACTTGGGGTTTAGGGTTTAAAAACAAGTTTCTAACTGATCAAATCCAAATCTTTGATAATAGATAGAGTATTTGAAAAAGATTAACTATATTAAGGTTTTCATAACACAATTTTATACACAATTGTGTTTTGTAGTGTAAGTTTATATTAATATGAGTGTAAGTATATGAGTGTTAAGATGAGATGTTATGAAAACAATTATATACATACATAAATATTTAAATAACTTGTAAAACTCGAACGTTGCTATGTAATATTATATTTAACATCTAATATGTGTTATTAAAATAGTTTCGGTATCCAAATTTAGATATATTATGATATAAACATTTTAAATATTCAAGTCGTCGGAATTCTGTCAGAATATTCCGACGGAATACCGACGGATTTAATATGGTTAATTCAGGGTTTAGCTATTCGTCGGAATTCCATTAGAATATTCCGATGGAATACCGACGGATTTGATTAATTAAAAAGAAAAAAAACTAATAACTAATCATACAACTAATAAAAACTAAGTCCAAATCAGAATCTTCAGAATCTGTAGAATCTTCAGAATCTTCGTCAAACTCGCCAATCTCAGCTTCTGGCTCCGAGTGTACAACAGCATCAAGTCCACACTCTGTAAAATTCTCAACGAGTTCAAACTCTGTCAAATCTTCAACTGCACTCAAGTTGCTGGTAGAGTTTGGTTGTAATGATCATTATTAGAAGTTCTGTTCACTCGTCCTCTTGGGTTGATTTGCGTTACAGTGATCCATGGATCGTCTCTGTACGTAACCCGAGGGTAATTGATGTAGCACACCTATCAATTTTAAAAGGTATTAGTGATAATATATAAACCATTAATTATATTGGTAGAATATTAAATTGACATACCTGATCAGCTTGCGAAGCAAGAATGAAAGGATCATAATATTGAAGTTTCCTCCGCGAATGAATCGAAGTAACACCAAACGCGTCAGTCTTCACTCGTCGATCTGGGGTGGTATCATACCAATCACAATAGAATACTACACAGCGCAGTCCAACCATACCAGGATACTGGATTTCCAATATTTCTTGTATGTTGCTGTAGTAGACATCGTACCGGAAGAAGACGAAACACCACCATCATAAGTTGTCCTAGAATGACCTTTTTTTGCAAAAGCATATCCTCGCGTACAATATTTTGGATATGATTTGACCACATAGTTTGGTCCCCGTACAAACTCGCATATCCAATCATCGAACACAAACCCTCTCGCCAAACCATCATTCACCTATAAAATAAAAATATATATGAGTGAAATATTAATTATTTTATACTAAATATATATGAGTGAAATATTAATTATTTCATATATGTTATGACTAACATAATTAAGAAGTCATGCAAGAAATCAGTTATGTCTGAGTTGTTGAAGCTCCTCTTCTGTGGCATGTCTGTAAGTCATACGCAACTCTGCCATATAAATACTATATAAAAAGATATTAGGAAAGTATTCTACTTTGACCCAATTGAAAAAAAAAACTATTCTCATTATCTTACCAAAATTCTAACTACCCCACTTTTTTCTCATATTTCTTTTCTCTTTATTACCTTTAATATTATAATATTATCTCATACACTGCGGTCTCCACCGAATTTCTTTTATTTTTCTAAAAGAAAAGCGGACCCCGCCTCCTTTCCAACAAACGGACCCCACACTAACCCCCACCTCTCTTCTTCCCACAGCTGTCTCCCTTGTCTCTTTTCTCCCATTTTGTTCCCTTTTTTGAGGTAAATTCATACATTTTCACGAAATTTTCATAATAATATACTACTTATGTTCTATATGTTATGCGTAATGAAAAATATCAACATATTGCTGTAAAAATCGTGAGAGTTTTCAAAGAAAAATGAAAATAATGTTTGAAGAATATCATGTATTGTTCTCTATTTTTAACACGGTTTTGAAAGAAAAAAACATGAAAAGGGTGTTAGACGATAATGTGGGTTGTGTAATACGTTATTAGTTGATTAAAAAGACTTAAACCGATGAGAAACTAAAGTTTTAGGTAAAAATAGAGGTTTTAGGTATATTGTTATGAAAGGGGATGTTTAAAGGCGATTTTTAAAGGCGATTTTGTATATTTATTCCTATTCTGCACTGTTTTAAACCATAAAAATACATTGCAATAGTGGTAGACGATATTGTGGGTTGTATAACACCCTCTTGGTCAATTAAAAGTGTTAAATCGACAAAAACAAAAATTTATAAGAACTACTAGAACTACTGGTATTACTAAAGTAATGCGTGTATTACTTGTATTACTAGATCGACTATGTACCAGATATCTTGGACAACTTAGATTCGCTAAATGGTTAACTAATCATAATTTTATTTTTCAGAGAATTCTATGGCTTCTCCTATTAAAATCATATTTTTGACTATGGAGGAAGTTACATCAAGGATGGGGCTGAGATAAAGTGGATCTCGAGAGAAGATCAAATTCACACTCTAGTGATGAAAATATTTGGGGAAGAGGTTACATATTCGGAATTGGTCGAGTGTATATGCAGAAATATTAAGGCAATTGGAGATGGGATGGTGAAGATTAGTTACTTTCCATTGGTATTGGATTTGAACTACTATGTGTAATGTGAACTATTAGGTACTTCTAGAACTACTATGTGTAATATGGACTACTAAGAACTACTTCGTACTACCCTGAACTACCAAAAATTACTATGTATTACTATTTTTTATGCTTTGTTATGCATGTTTCTAAGAACCTTAATTTTCTTTTTATTATTTATTTTTAAAAGATGTATCTCGTATATTACGTGATTATATGTCCATGCATGTGTTTATTTATCAAAATAGACATAAAATACTCTTAAGATCTCAAGTTGGTAGAAAATTTATCATTTCAATATAAAACACTCTTATACTTCATAGTTAATGTCTTGATGGGAAGACCATCATGAGATGAATTTTAGAAAACACATATTTTCTGAAATTTTTTTCTGCCAGTGTGTTATATACAGTCTAAAACTGTCTAAATATATTGGTATTACTAATTAATTTAGTTTAATGATGTTATGTTACTAAAAAATGTTATAATTTGAAAAAATATTACTATGAAGAGTGAAATATTACTACTACCTTGAGTACTACTAAGAGTAAAATAAATATCACTTTAATATTCAAACATGTTTGTTTAATATTATTATTACATGTTTTTGACATGTACCACATATATATATAGATAGATATATTTTACAATTTGTTACACGTTTTAGACATGTGTCTTAGGTTTATTTTTTTTAGTTTCATGAAGTGTTAACAATGTTTTTGTCTTAATAATACCTAATAAACCTAGTAGTACAAATTTGCTTTCTTAGGATTCAACACAATCAAGACTTACATATCATCCACATCAGTTCAAAAGAAAAACTGAGATACATAATAAACATCCAAAAAATGTTAACCCACAAGTCTTCTAAGCCTTGGCCTTTGTTTTATGTTTCTTCTTTGCCTCTTCGATCTCATCGGTCTTCCCTGAAAGGAATTTGCACCCACTCTGATGGATCAAAGACCATACAACTATTTCTTCTGAGTAGCCAAGTTTAGCAAAAAACAAAACAAAAGTTGGTTTAAGAATTTACAAACAAAAGAGAGCTCTTCTGTTCATTCCACTAATATAACTAAGGAACATAACTCAGGAAGTATGCCAAGTACATATAAGAATGTCTCTTCTCACGATATGTCACTAAACATCACTGAAAAACCAACAACAAAAGCTTAGAAATTAAACCAAAAATGACCGCCACACACTGACTTAAGTCACATTACAATAAAAACAGCAACAAGCATTACCTATGTTGATCACTGATTTCAATTCTCTTCACTTGTTTAGTTGGAGTGAAGAAATCTGTTATATCAAGACCAATGATCACTCAGTAACCCAACAAAGCAACACTAACAATTAATAAAAATGAAAAAATTAGGTCAACAAAGAAGGAGACAACATACTCCGATGAGAAGAGAACGAATCAGTAACGGGAGTATCTCTATCGAGCAAAACAGAACATCTCACGCCAAGCCCTCGCCTTGATAGAAACCCTCTTAGATGCGGATTGGAAAGGATAAATGAGCTAAAACTCAGATGAGCTTCTAGTTCCGCACATCATCGTTTCTCTCGTCGAATTGCTGTAACAAATGAAGTAAGCCGCCGCCAACACTTGTTCGCATGCTGTAAGGAGAGGCCGTACGCCTCCTTCCTCAATGATAAAATTAGTGTAGCGATCGTTATGCAAGAGAAACGAGGGAAGCGGCAGCACCGAAGCGGTCTACAAGGGGTCCGGTGTGGAGAAGAGAAATATGCTCTAGATGAGGCAGAGGATGGGCTCGTGGCGGCAATAGGAGGAAGACCAAGGTAACCAGCATCACCGCGATCCTCAGCGGGAGCAGAGACAAGAAGGAGCCAAGAAACGTCACTGATAGAGTTCTCCAACTGAGCAGACATCTTGTGGAAGGCGGCGGCAGGGATGATGGTGAAGACGCGCTTCATGATGCTGTTGGCTCAACACTTGAGGACGAGGGAGAAAGCCTTGTCCAGTATCTGTTCCGCTCGTATAGATCAGAAATAGCGCGGACAACCTGGCGGAGAAGACGAACAAGCTTCTCAGTCTTCGCCTTGAGTTCCGTGCACTCCTGCTTGAATGAACTAGCCTCATCAGCCGCTTTCACCACCTGGTCAGACAGTTAGATCGGTTTTGCTAAGATTTGCTTCATGATATTAGTCATCTCAGATCAATTGTTAGTTTTTATCCAGAACCCTATAAACTGATTAGATCTAATAAAACAGAAAGGAGAAGGAAAATGACACTGAAGAAGGAATGAATCGGGGGTATGAAAATATTTTGGACATTGATAGAGTTCTCTTCTCTAAACTGGAACGAGTTGAAAAACGAAGAAAGAAGAAGATGACTAGAAAAAAAGAGAAAAGATTTTTTTTATTGTGGTTTTTTTAATAAATTAATAGGATATGATCCATTTTAACTGGGTTTGGGTAGGCAATCCGTTTATCTTATGGTTGGGTCTGTAAATTATCAAATTCATTAAACCCCTTTGTGTCTTTTACATTGTTTTGGTTAGAAAAAGAAAATCAAAAAGAAATTAAATTAGAATAAACATAGGAGGTAGTAGGGCAATATAGAATAAAGTCCAAAATATTATTCATATGAAATAAAACTTATTGAACATTAATCTACCAATTTAATGAAAAAATATTTTTACCTCTCATATTGTAGAACATCTTCACAGTTGGTGAGCAAATATGTTTACAAATGAGCGAGCTCAGTCTCCGTGAGTCTCCGCTTCGTGGGTTTTCCACTTAGTCGTCCTATTTCTCTGAACATGCTTGGGACAGTAACATGATACATTGCTTTCTCTCTTCTGTCATCATCATGCCGAGCAGGTTTTCGGTTTTTTGTATGCACTTCTGATGGAAAGTAGTTTCAGCAAAGTTTGAAGTTTCTTCATTGATCGCATGTGCAATTATAGATCCTTCCACCTTGCTTAATTTTTTGATCTTCTTCTTCAGATGGTGCATATAACGCTCAAAAAGATGCATCCATCGGTATTGCACAGGACCACCAAGCTCCAATTCTCTTACGAGATGAATAGCAAGATGTTCCATTACATCAAAGAATGATGGAGGAAATATCTTCTAGAGGTTGCAAAGACTAACGGATATATTTTCCTACAAAGTACTAATACCCTCCTCAGTCACTACTCTGTTGCATAAATCACGGAAGAAAACACTTATCCCTGCAACTGCTTCATGAACATTACGTAGCAATAGTGCAAAAAAAGCAAACGGAAGGAGCCGCTGCATAATTACATGACAATCGGGACTCTTCAAGCCAGTAAACTTTCCTTCGCTTCTATCAACACAATTACCCAAATTTGATGCATAACTGTTTGGAAATTTCACTCTATCTGTAATCCAATCAAAGAACTCTTCTTTCCAAGCACCATCCAGCGGGTAAATGGGAAAAGGTGTTGTACCGTTCTCATTAACGTGAAGTTCAGAACGATCACAGATATCGACTAAATCCAACCTTGACTTCAGATTATCCTTCGTTTTACCTTGGATGTTGAGGATTGTGTTCATCAGATTGTCGAAAAATTTCTTCTCGATATGCATGACATCTAAATTGTGCCGCAATAGATGACTCTTCCAATATGGCAGATCCCAGAAAATACTCTTTTTGTGCCAGTTATGTAGCTCTCCAACAGCATCTACTCGAATACTTTCATGTCCACCTACGTCTGGCGTCCTTTCTTCACCAAAATCCCTAAATTGTATCGCCAAATCTTTCCCACTAACTTCCTTAGGTGGATCATCAAACACCTGCTTGTTCTCTTCGTAAACAAAGTCTTACTCATACGGTATGGATGATCAGGTGGTAGAAATCTTCTGTGACAATCAAACCAACATGTTTTCCTTCCGTGCTTTAGTTGGAAAGCATCTGTGTTATCTTGACAATATGGACATGAAAGCCTGCCATGTGTTGTCCATCCGGATAACATACCATATGCTGGAAAGTCATTTATTGTCCACATAAGTACTGCCCGTATATGAATGTTTTCTATGCACGAAACATCGTATGTCTCAGCACAATCCTTATATAGTTGTTGTAACTCATATATTAGTGGTTGAAGAAATACATCTAGTGATCTTTTAGGATGATCTGGCCCAGGGACGAGAATGGAGAGGAACAAAAACTCTTGTCCCATGCACGAATTTGGCGGCAAGTTGTATGGTGTCACAATCACTGGCCATAGAGAATATTGTCTTCCATGCTTTCCAAATGGGCTGAAACCATCAGTACATAATCCAAGATAAACATTTCTTCTCTGTTCAACAAATTCTGGATATGTTGATTGGAAATGTTTCCAAGCCTTCGCATCTGAAGGATGTCTAATCTCACCATTTGTAGAATGCTCTGCATGCCATCTCATTGCCTTCTCTGTGCGCTCACACTTATACAACCTCTTCAATCTTTTTGTCAAAGGCAAATACCACATTCTTTTGAACGGGACCGGAACTCTTCCCCTCGTCTCCTGATAACGAGGTTTCCAACAAAATTTGTATTTATCCAGATCCTTATCCGCTCTCCAGTAGATCATGCAGTTGTCGATACATACATCTATCACTTCGTACGGTAATCGAAGACCCGAAACAAGTTTCTAAACCTCGTAGTATGAACCCGGTGCAAGATTATCCTCTGGCTGAACACCTTGAAAAAGAGAAATATGCTCCAGATGAGGCAGAGGATGGGCTCGTGGCGGCAATAGGAGGAAGACCAAGGTAACCAGCATCACCGCGATCCTCAGCGGGAGCAGAGACAAGAAGGAGCCAAGAAACGTCACTGATAGAGTTCTCTAACTGAGCAGACATCTTGTGGAAGGCGGCGGCAGGGATGATGGTGAAGACGCGCTCCATGATGCTGTTGGCTTAACACTTGAGGACGAGGGAGAAAGCCTTGTCCAGTATCTGTTCCGCTCGTATAGATCAGAAATAGCGCGGACAACCTGGCGGAGAAGACGAACAAGCTTCTCAGTCTTCGCCTTGAGTTCCGTGCACTCCTGCTTGAATGAACTAGCCTCATCAGCCGCTTTCACCACCTGGTCAGACAGTTAGATCGGTTTTGCTAAGATTTGCTTCATGATATTAGCCATCTCAGATCAATTGTTAGTTTTTATCCAGAACCCTATAAACTGATTAGATCTAATAAAACAGAAAGGAGAAGGAAAATGACACTGAAGAAGGAATGAATCGGGGGTATGAAAATATTTTGGACATTGATAGAGTTCTCTTCTCTAAACTGGAACGAGTTGAAAACCGAAGAAAGAAGAAGATGACTAGAAAAAAAGAGAAAAGATTTTTTTTATTGTGGTTTTTTTAATAAATTAATAGGATATGATCCATTTTAACGGGTTTGGGTAGGCAATCCGTTTATCTTATGGTTGGGTCTGTAAATTATCAAATTCATTAAACCCCTTTGTGTCTTTTACATTGTTTTGGTTAGAAAAAGAAAATCAAAAAGAAATTAAATTAGAATAAACATAGGAGGTAGTAGGGCAATATAGAATAAAGTCCAAAATATTATTCATATGAAATAAAACTTATTGAACATTAATCTACCAATTTAATGAAAAAATATTTTTACCTCTCATATTGTAGAACATCTTCACAGTTGGTGAGCAAATATGTTTACAAATGAGCGAGCTCAGTCTCCGTGAGTCTCCGCTTCGTGGGTTTTCCACTTAGTCGTCCTATTTCTCTGAACATGCTTGGGACAGTAACATGATACATTGCTTTCTCTCTTCTGTCATCATCATGCCGAGCAGGTTTTCGGTTTTTTGTATGCACTTCTGATGGAAAGTAGTTTCAGCAAAGTTTGAAGTTTCTTCATTGATCGCATGTGCAATTATAGATCCTTCCACCTTGCTTAATTTTTGATCTTCTTCTTCAGATGGTGCATATAACGCTCAAAAAGATGCATCCATCGGTATTGCACAGGACCACCAAGCTCCAATTCTCTTACGAGATGAATAGCAAGATGTTCCATTACATCAAAGAATGATGGAGGAAATATCTTCTAGAGGTTGCAAAGACTAACGGATATATTTTCCTACAAAGTACTAATACCCTCCCCAGTCACTACTCTGTTGCATAAATCACGGAAGAAAATACTTATCCCTGCAACTGCTTCATGAACATTACGTAGCAATAGTGCAAAAAAAGCAAACGGAAGGAGCCGCTGCATAATTACATGACAATCGGGACTCTTCAAGCCAGTAAACTTTCCTTCGCTTCTATCAACACAATTACCCAAATTTGATGCATAACTGTTTGGAAATTTCACTCTATCTGTAATCCAATCAAAGAACTCTTCTTTCCAAGCACCATCCAGCGGGTAAATGGGAAAAGGTGCTGTACCGTTCTCATCAACGTGAAGTTCAGAACGATCACAGATATTGACTAAATCCAACCTTGACTTCAGATTATCCTTCGTTTTACCTTGGATGTTGAGGATTGTGTTCATCAAATTGTCGAAAAATTTCTTCTCGATATGCAAGACATCTAAATTGTGCCGCAATAGATGACTCTTCCAATATGGCAGATCCCAGAAAATACTCTTTTTGTGCCAGTTATATAGCTCTCCAACAGCATCTACTCGAATACTTTCATGTCCACCTACGTCTGGCGTCCTTTCTTCACCAAAATCCCTAAATTGTATCGCCAAATCTTTCCCACTAACTTCCTTAGGTGGATCATCAAACACCTGCTTGTTCTCTTCGTAAACAAAGTCTTACTCCTACGGTATGGATTATCAGGTGGTAGAAATCTTCTGTGACAATCAAACCAACATGTTTTCCTTCCGTGCTTTAGTTGGAAAGCATCTGTGCTATCTTGACAATATGGACATGAAAGCCTGCCATGTGTTGTCCATCCGGATAACATACCATATGCTGGAAAGTCATTTATTGTCCAAATAAGTACTGCCCGTATATGAATGTTTTCTATGCACGAAACATCGTATGTCTCAGCACCATCCGCATATAGTTGTTGTAACTCATATATTAGTGGTTGAAGAAATACATCTAGTGATCTTTTAGGATGATCTGGCCCAGGGACGAGAATGGAGAGGAACAAAAACTCTTGTCCCATGCACGAATTTGGCGGCAAGTTGTATGGTGTCACAATCACTGGCCATAGAGAATATTGTCTTCCATGCTTTCCAAATGGGCTGAAACCATCAGTACATAATCCAAGATAAACATTTCTTCTCTGTTCAGCAAATTCTGGATATGTTGATTGGAAATGTTTCCAAGCCTTCGCATCTGAAGGATGTCTAATCTCACCATTTGTAGAATGCTCTGCATGCCATCTCATTGCCTTCTCTGTGCGCTCACACTGATACAACCTCTTCAATCTTTTTGTCAAAGGCAAATACCACATTCTTTTGAACGGGACCGGAACTCTTCCCCTCGTCTCCTGATAACGAGGTTTCCAACAAAATTTGTATTTATCCAGATCCTTATCCGCTCTCCAGTAGATCATGCAGTTGTCGATACATACATCTATCACTTCGTACGGTAATCGAAGACCCGAAACAAGTTTCTAAACCTCGTAGTATGAACCCGGTGCAAGATTATCCTCTGGCTGAACACCTTTAAAAAAATCAGCTATCGCATCCACGCATTCTTCAGCCAAATTATAACATGTCTTAATACCCACCAATCTACTTGCAGATGATAAAGGTGAATGACCATCTCTACAACATTTATACAAAGGTTGTTTTCCTGCGTCCAACATGTCAAAAAATCTCCCCGATTCGAGATTTGGTTCTTCCCCTCTATAATGATCATGTACCATCTGCTCAGTACCTGCACCATAATCTACATGCGTTCTCGGTTCTTCTAACCAACCATAAGACTGAGGTTGTTCGCTGACATGCTGAGGTTCACTAGTACTACCATATTCAAAACTTGTTTCCCCATGAAGATACCAAACTTTATAATTCCGTGCAAACCCTTTTCTATATAAATGTTTACAAACTTCTCGTTCTTTTATAATTCTACTATTATTACAAGTAGAGCAGGGACATCTTAACATACCAGTATTTGCATCCGGGTGCTGTTGAACAAGCTTCATGAATTCTCCAATACCTCGAATGTTTTCTTCTGTAAGCAAATTGGTGTTGGGATCCAAATGAGGTATATCCATCCACGAACGAAAATAATCTCCAGAAGACATGATTTTTTCAGATTTTTTGTGATAAGAGAGAGTGAAGAGAGAAATGAGGAGTGAATGAGATGAATGTGGAGAGCTTGCATTTATAGGAAAATGCTTACGGCAATCCGACGCCATTCCGACGGAATTCCGACAACTTTGAAAAAATTCGTCGGAATTCCGTCGGTTTTTTTTAAATATCTAACGGCTATAAACGGGCATATTCTCTCTCGCCAACGGTCGAAAGGTTTCTCGGTTTTTTGTCGGTATTTTCTGACGGAATTCTGACGACTGTAACGGTTATATTATTTGTCGGGCTGAATTCGGACGATTGTCTTTCGTCGAAAATTCGTCAGATTTTTCCGACGACATACCGACGAAACCTTGTTTTTAGGTTTCGGTGGTATGTCGTCGGAATGTGGCTAGAAACGTCCAACAACGTTCGTTTCCGTCGGAATGGTCGTCAGAATTTGCTTTTTTTTTTCTTGTAGTGTCTCTTCGACCCATCATCATATTGATATCTATCCCTTACCTTAAGATCTGTTTATTCAGAAGTTTTGTGAGCCTTTGATAGCTTAGGCTTGTATCATTTTGGGTATCAGAGCTAAAAGCTCCTATCATTTTTTTTCTTTGTTTTTGATTTTTTTTTGTTTTCATTCTATGCTCAAGAAAAAAAATCAGAAAAATATACTCTTACATCTTCTTTTTTCGTTTTGTTTTTGCTAAGTCTCTTATAAAAAAAACAAAATAAAAAAAAAGAGTTCTTTGGTTTTCTATGTTGAAGCCAAAAGTTTTTCACGGAGGATATGGTCCTGAAGCTTACCTTTCTTGGACAGCACACATTGATAGCTGTATTTGGGAAAATCATATGCCATCACATGAGAGACTACCATTGGCTATCAGCCAACTACGAGGAGAAGCAGCAACATGGTGGGAAATTGAAGAGGAAGAGCGCTGGTACTACAATGAACCAGCCATCATTACTTGGGAAGGTCTTAAGATTATCATGGACAAGAGGTACATATAAACAGATTTCCCTGAAGATATCAAAGTGTTATGGTAGAAGACCAATCCCGCAAACATGCACCACCAGCAACACCAAGACTGAAAGTGTCCACAATCTCTCTGCCCAAAGAGTTTGAGCCGCCTGATCCACAAAATGAGTCTCCACTGCCTACAGTATCCACTGAAAAAGAAGAGCCATCAGAGGAATTCCAGTTTCATTCATGTGACACCACAATGTCGTATGAACAAGTTTTGAGGACAAACCTTTTTGAAGAAAGAGGAATGATGCGGTTCTGATATCAACTGATAATATTCTCATATCAACTGTCGTAATGAGTACGTAGTCATTAAACCAGAATCTGAAGCAATATCTAAAATTGTAGCTGTACCAGAAGCCAATCAGATGCACAACTCAACAAACCGGAGAACCAACCAGGACATATGTTCATTCAAAATGACATATCTCACCAACCGGGAAGTATTTCTCCATGAACCCAATTTTCATGGATTGTACACGCATAAAGGTTTCAGATACAATTGAAATCACATTAAAAGCTTCATATATTAGAAAGTTATGGATTTTACAATCTGAAGGTTTCCCAGCCCATCTATCTGCGAGTACATGCCTTTAAAAGTGTATTTCAGCCCAACCAAGGCACGGCCTGAACCAAAACCAACTACATGCTTCAAGATGGATCTCTTAGATTTCAAACAAGCTCAATATGAGAAGTGATCATGGGAATTTAAAAATATGCTTAATTTCCCAATACCGGTCAAACCAGCTCTCGACTTGCCTTATTTGGAACATGTAACATTCAAGGCACCACATATCTCTCTAGTGCTGGATGAGCTTGTGTTGAAGATTATCCAGATGATTAATTTGGTTCCCAAACAGCTCACTTACCTCCTCAAATTGTCTAGATATAGGGAACCTCACAGATTTTCCTACTTGGTCAAGATCAAGCAATAATGGTCATACCAATCAAACCTTTGATTGAGTTATCATTTATTCTGATTATTATTTTCTTTTATGTTGATTTATTTGTATTTGACCAGCCTTGGTCGAGCTTATAAAAGCTCTAGCATTTGCTTCTTTGTAAGGAGACTTGAAATAGTGAATGAAAATGAAACTTTTGTTTCCCTTTGAAGTTTTCTCTTGTAAAACTTGTTTCTTTTGTCTTGTTGGGACCAGTACCTCCAAGAGTTTGAGTATTTGAGTTGTAACAAAGGTCAAACGCAGCCTTGGTGGTGCTCTTCGACCCATCATCATATTGATATATATCACTTAGCTTAAGATCTGTTTATTCAGAAGTTTTGTAAGCCTTTGATAGCTTAGGCTTGTATCATTTTACCTCCCCAAACTGTCTAGATACAAAGAACCTCACAGATTTCCTTACTTGGTCAAGATCAAGCAATAATGATCATACCAATCAAACCTTTGATTGAGCTATCATTTATTCTGATTATTATTTTCTTTTATGTTGATTTATTTGTATTTGACCAGCCTTGGTCGAGCTTATAAAAGCTCTAGCATTTGCTTCTTTGTAAGGAGACTTGAAATAGTGAATGAAAATGAAACTTTTGTTTCCCTTTGAAGTTTTCTCTTGTAAAACTTTGTTTCTTTTGTCTTGTTGGGACCAGTACCTCCAAGAGCTTGAGTATTTGAGTTGTAACAAAGGTCAAACGCAGCCTTGGTGGTGCTCTTCGACCAATCATCATATTGATATATATCACTTAGCTTAAGATCTGTTTATTCAGAAGTTTTGTGAGCCTTTGATAGCTTAGGCTTGTATCATTTTACCTCCCCAAGCTGTCTAGATACAAGCAACTTCACAGATTTCCTTACTTGGTCAAGATCAAGCAATAATGATCATACCAATCAAACCTTTGATTGAGCTATCATTTATTCTGATTATTATTTTCTTTTATGTTGATTTATTTGTATTTGGCCAGCCTTGGTCGATCTTATAAAAGCTCTAGCATTTGCTTCTTTGTAAGGAGACTTGAAATAATGAATGACAATGAAACTTTTGTTCCACTTTGAAGTTTTCTATTGTAACACTTTGTTCCTCTTGTCTTGTTGAGACCAGTACCTCCAAGAGCTTGAGTATTTGAGTTGTACCAAAGGCCAAACGCAGTATTTGTGGTGTTCTTCGACCCATCATCATATTGATATCTATTCCTTAGCTTAGGATCTGTTTATTCTGAAGTTTTGTGAGCCTTTGATAGATTAGGCTTGTATCAGTATATTTCATGTTAAAATAACTTAATTATTTTCATGTTATTTAAGCTTTGTGTGGAGCAACATATATTTATCAGTTTTTATATAAGTTATTTTTATCTAATCAAATTTCAGTTCACCTTGTATATAAAGCATGAAAAAGAAAAAAAATATACTTATCTCAATAGAGAGCAGAGCAACGAAGATCGGAGTTCCAGCACAATGATGACATCAGAGCAGTTTATACTTCTCAAAAGATTAAATCCTTTTGTAAAACTGAAGTAATGAGTATTCTGGTCACAAAAATTAAAACACAATGAACTAACGGCATAAAAATATGCCGTAAAAAACACCGACATAATTATAAAAGAAAGATTTACTGGATGGGTCACTTTATGACTTTGGGCACCAAGATAAGTCACATTGGGCTACTGGAGTACTACATGAGTGGTTAAATACATCTTTGTCCCTTATTTTACTAACTAGATGGGTTATAGTTCGGTTTGTTCATTAGGTTTTGTTTTGGGTTTTGAATTTCAAATTTATTAATTTATAATTGGGTTTGTTGGTTTTTAGTGGGTCATTCAGCGGGGACTTTTTATTTTCCTTCTATCTCTGTGCCGAAACCGGCTTTCGATAACTGTTCACGAAAAAAGCGATTGAAAGTTTAGTAGATCGGGGGAAGATCTGGGTTTAATCGATTTACATGTGGGATTGGTTTTCGTAGATTGGGGAGGTTTAGATGTAGGGTTCAACCGATGTGTGTACTAGTGTACAGACGAGACTTACTTGATTTGCAGAGGACCGAAGCGCCGACGACGGACCGGATTTGACGGCGATGCGGAGGCGACCAGGGAAAGAGCATTGCTTTTCAGCCATCTCCAAATTCGGTGAGTTTCAGTCTTTTTGTGTGAAATAATTTTAGAATAAATCTAAATCCTTTTTAAGTATATGGGAACTTTCGTTTTCAACATAGTTTGAGATTGTATTGATGTTTAGTAGATTCCTCTCGTAGTTATTGTAATTAAGATCCCTCTTTTGTCTTCTTATTTTTTTTGTTTCCTTACACATGTCAATGGAGACATTTATGACTATCCGCTTGTTCATCTTCACAGACATATCTAGAGAATAATAGGAGTGAAAGGCTTCACCCTCTACCATGTCAAATTACATGTTCTTACTTACTCATTTGCCTCAATAAATTGATTCAAGAGTTATGTGGTTTCTAATTAATTAACTACTACACCACCTTATATCCTAATTGTTAAAGGGGTTTTACGAGTTACAGACTGGAGTTAAAATTTCAATATAGCTTCCTTAGTTTGATATGTTATAGCAATATGATGATAGTCTTATTTTTCTTTTTTACAGGAGCAAGGTGGGCAAACGAGCTCTAATATTTGATCAAAGGAACAAAATAGAAGTCAACAAAAAATTTAGATTAGCGTTTTGCATATGTACACTTTTGTAGATGTCCACATGTACGCTTGTTTGTAGATATCCACATGTACGCTTGTTTGTAGTTATCCACATGTACACTTGAACATTGATGTCCACACTCGTGTAGGTAAAGATGTACACTATTCACTACAAGAAAACAACGTGATTCTGACGGACATTCCGACGGAAAATGAGATCCTCGGAATATTCCGAGAGATTTCCGAGGAAATTTTATGATATGTTGGATGCTGGAAAGCAACCCTTGTATGAAGGATGCAGAGATGGTCATTCAGCTTTATCATTTGCAACAAGACTAATGGGCATTAAAACAGATTATAATTTGGCTGAAGACTGTGTGGATGCGATTGCTGATTTTGTAAAAGGTATTCTACCTGAGGATAATGTAGTCCCTGGTTCATACTACGAGGTTCAGAAACTGGTAGCTAGTCTTGGTTTATCGTATCAGGTAATAGATGTATGCAGCGATAATGCATGATTTATTGGAGGGCGGATGAACATCGGGTTACATGCAAATTTTGTGGGAATGTTCGTTATAAAGATACGAGTGGAAGAGTTCCAGTGCCATATAAAAGGATGTGGTATTTGCCTTTGACGGAAAGGCTGCAGAATTTGTATCAGTCTGAACGCACAGCGCAACCAATGAGATGGCATGCGGAGCATTCAACAGATGGTGAGATTAGACATCCTTCAGATGCAAAAGTGTGGAAGCATTTCCAATCAACATATCCCGATTTTGCGTATGAGAGAAGAAATATCTACCTTGGATTATGTACTGATGGTTTCAGCCCGTTTGGCAAGAGTGGAAGACAGTATTCTCTATGGCCAGTCATTCTTACACCATACAACTTACCGCCAAACTTGTGCTTGCGACGAGAGTTTTTGTTTCTCTCCATTCTCGTTCCGGACCAGAGCATCCTAAGAGATCACTTGATGTGTTTTTTCAGCCACTAATATATGAGTTGAAACAACTATGGGCTTAAGGTGCTGAAACATACGATATTTCGTGTTAAGAAAACTTTCAAATGCGAGCAGTACTTATGTGGACAATTAGTGATTTCCCAGCATAAGGTATGTTATCTGGATGGACAACGCATGGAAGGCTATCATGTCCATATTGTCAAGATAACACTGATGCTTTCCAACTAAAACACGGAAGGAAAACGTGTTGGTTTGACTATCACAGGAGATTCCTACCACCTGATCATCCATATCGTAGGAGTAGAAATTTGTTTACGAAGAACAAGAGGGTGTTTGACAGTCCAACGCCGAAATTTGTGGGACAGATTTGTTGACACAACTAAGAGATTTTGGTGCAGATAGGACGTCAGAAGTCGGTGGACACGTGCGTGATCCGGTAGATGCTGTTGGAGAACTACATAACTGGTACCTAAAGAGTATTTTCTGGCATCTTCCATATTGGAAGGATCATCTGCTGAGGCATAATTTAGATGTCATGCATATTTAGAAGAATTTTTGACACAATCTCATGAACACGATCCTTAACGTTCAAGGTAAAACAAAGGATAATTTGAAGTCAAGACTGGATTTAGTCGATATATGTGCTCGTTCAGAACTTCATGTTGATGAGAATGGTAGGCCTCCTTTTCCCATATACCGACTTGATGCAGAGGGAAAAGATGCATTCTTTGATTGGATTTCAAACGATGTGGAATTTCCAGACGGTTACGCATCGAATTTGCATAACTGTGTCGATAGAAACGAAGGAAATTTATCGGCTTGAAGAGTCATGATTGCCATGTAATGATGCAGCGCCTCCTTCCATTTGCCTTCAAGGAACTATTACCACGGAATGTTCATAAAGCAATTGCAGGGATAAGTGGTTTCTTCCGCGATTTATGCACGAGATCAGTGACTCTTGAAGGTATTGAAAATTTGAAGACTAGCATAGCTTTGATTCAGTGCAACCTTGAGAAGATATTTCCTCCATCATTTTTTGATGTTATGGAGCATCTTGTTATTCACCTGGCAAGAGAATTGGAACTTGGTGGTCCTGTGCAGTATAGATGGATGTATCTGTATGAGCGGTATATGTTCCATTTGAAGAAGATGGTGAAAAATTTAAGTAAGGTGGAAGGTTCTATAGTCGCACAGATGATCAATGAAGAAACTTCAAACTTTGCCGAGTACTACTTTCCAGCAGAAGTGCAGACCAAAAACAGAAGACCTGCTCGGCATGATGATAGAGGCGAACGGGCAACATATCATGTTACGGTTCCAGACATCTTCACAGATGTTGGACGACTTAGTGGAAAACCAAAGGACCGTCGACTTACTGAGCTGGAGCGTAGTCATTTGCAAACATATTTGCTCACCAACTCCGAAGATGTTCTTCAATATGAGAAGTAAATAAATTAGCTTACAAATTTTTATTTTAACAAGTTGAAATTTAAATCTTAATTAATTATATTATTGTCATCATATGTACAGGATTTTCATGGCAGAAAAGTGGTTCGAATATAGATACGCCACAGATGAGGAACTAGAAGAACTGAAGCAGAGAGAATTTGCTGGATGGATGCTTACTTATGTGAATGCTTTAAACAAATTAAAATATTATTTATCACATATTTATAGTAATTCACATATATTGATATAACATATATATGTGCTATTAATAGGTGTCTGCTGGTATGGCCAGAGGTGAAACATTTGACGATTGGATACGCGAGATGGTGCGTGGACCAAACTATGCTGTGAAGTCATATCCGAGATGTTCGAGTACGACTTATGATGCTGGCGTTTGTTCTGCATCAGGAGATGATGTATACTACGGAAACATACAGGAGATTATGGAAATCAAGTATTTGGGCATGGTTGGATTGCGCTGTACTGTTTTCTTTTGTGATTGGTACGACAACACTCCAGATCGAGATGTGAGAACAGATGCATTTGGTGTTACATCAGTACATTCGAGGCGAAAGCTGCAATATTATGATCATTTCATTCTTGCTTCTCAGGCCGATCAGGTAATTAAATATATATATGTCAATTATTCAGAATGATTCATCATCATGTGTATTATTCAAATAATTTTTTATTTGTTACAGGTTTGTTATATCAAGTACCCCAGGATTAGGAACAGAGATGATCCATGGGTCACTGTTACATCACTCAGCCCGAGAGGCCGATTTCAGGGAAGTTCTAAGCTGGAAGACCCACTACAACCAAGCACATCCGGCAACTTAAGTGCAGCAGAAGATTTAGCTGCAGTTGGCCTTGTAGTCGATTTAACCGATTTCGCAGAAGAAGCCATCGTTCACGTAGAGGATGAACCAGAGATTGGAGAGTTTCACCAAAATCCAGATTCAGATTCATCTGGTGATGATGACTCCAAAACAGAGTAGCATCGCCTTTTTTTAATATAAGAATACCGAGGAAATTCCGAGGGGTTTAGGGATTTGGTTATAGGGTTTCAGTTCCTCGGAAAAGCCTCGGAAATTTCCGAAGAACTTCCGAGGGATTTAGGGATTTGATTATAGGGTATTATGTTCCTCGGAAATTTTCGAGGAAATTTTGAGGGATTGAGGGATTTTATTATAGTGTTTTCTGTTCCTCGGGAACGCCTCGGAAAATTCCGAGGGAATTCTTAGGAAATTCTGAGCAAACTCAAGTTTTCCTCGGAATTTCCTCGGAAATGCCGAGGCTTTTCCGAGGAACATAGGTTTTTTAGTCGAAAACAACGTTTTGCGGTTTGAACAACACTTATATAAGCCTTATTAAATGTCTTAAACTGAATATGAAGTCAAAAATTGGTGTATCACCCGATAATAAACACTTTCCCGAATGTATGAACAAAATCCCCACAACATAAGAGAAACATTTATACACTTTAATGAATGGTAAAGGAAATACTTACAATTCATTTTGGAATTTTGTTAATTCATGATTTAGGATCATCTATACAAACAATTCTCATTGGTATGCATTACATTAGTATAAGAAATGATATAGGGCAAAAAAAAATTGATGTTTTGAAACCACAAACATTTATTCCTCGGAATTTCCTCGGAATATACCGAGGAAATTCCGAGGAATATTCTTTTCCTCGGAATATTTTCATTTAAACGGGCAAAGGAACCGCCAAATATTTCGCGAAAATTAAATAATTGATTTTCGAGGAAATTCCGACGGACATTTTCCGTCGGAAATCCGTCGGAATTTCGGTTTTATAAACCCTAAACAGTTCTTCTTCCCCATTTCTCTCTTCTTCTTCTCGCGATCTCCGCCGACCACTCACTTCTCTCGCGATGATTTCCGGCAAATCCTCCCTAATCCTCTTCAATTTCATCCACAAATCATGTAAGGACCCTATCCCACTCTTTTAGGTTCTACTTGGTACGTTTTTAAGTAGATTTGATGATTTTAGAAGTTTTTAGATAGATTTTTGTTAGGGTGATTGGTAGGATTGTGTAATGGGAGTTTGATTGTGATTATTTGTTTGTATTGAGTTGATTTAGAATTTGTTTTAAAGTTTTTCTTAATTTTGTGTTTTTAAAAATCGAATTAATAATTATGAAAACGTTTTTTGTGTAAAAAAATCTATTTTTTGAACTATAAAATCATTTCTATATTTATTAAACATTTTAATATTTATGAAACCTTTTTGATGATTAAAAACTATTCTTTGTAATTATTTAACTTTTTCTGTTTATTAAAAAGTTTTTTTATATTTGTATTTTTGTGATTAAAATCTATTTTTTTGATTTTTAAAAATCGAAATAATAATTATGAAAACGTTTTTTGTATAGAAAATTTATTTTTTGAATTATAAAATCATTTCTGTATTTATTAAACATTTTTAATATTTATGAAACCTTTTTTGATTAAAAACTATTTTTTTGTAATTATATTTATATTTTTGTGATTAAAATCTATTTTTAAATAATTTTCAATTTATATTGACTAAAACTATTTTTTCAAATTTACAAGTCTACTGGTGATCAGACGCGGCCTCGACCTCGTCGTTCCTCACCACGAGGTCGTGGTGGTACGTGGGGCCACTCTCGGGGTTCGTCCAGCCACTCTCAGGATTCTTCATCGCCCCAGAGCTCTTACCATACATCTCCCTCTCTGGTTCCTGCTCCCGCTGCTGCACCCTCTCCTGCTCCTCTAGTCGTTCCGGGAGTGATGACTGTTGAACAGTTGGTTCAATAGCCCAGTCGTGAGCATCTTCCCTATCTCACTCCGGATCCACGGGAACGCGGTCAAACATGGTAATTAAACGTTTTTTTTTCTTTCATTAAAATTTGATTCATTATTAATAATCTTTTTCTTATATTAGAGCATATGCCCATCAGGGGTTTTAAACAGGTTCATGGGCTCGGGTTCATAGGGCCAGACTTAAAAAAAAATAGAAAATGGGCTATTTTCGGTGACCCGTCTCTTACCCACGATCCGTCCGTCGCCGAGTTCAAGCCACATGTCGCGGACACATTGGTCGCGTGTTTTCGAGTTGAAGCGGAGTAGATCGCGAAACCATTCATTTACTCTTATTCTCAAAAAGTTAGGGTTTCTTTTCTCCTCTAGGCGATTCAGTGGCGATTCTCGTGCGACGCCGACTCCCGGAGATTTTCACCATCAAATCGACGACTAACGGTCTCCTCCACGAGCTCAGGTCAGTATCGAGTATATTGTCCGTTATTTTGAATCGTTTTGGGTAGGGAAGGGTTGTCGGCGGTTCTTAATCGATTTAGGGTTTTCGTATTAGGGTTCAAAATCGAGTTGGGGCTTTCAATTAATCTGCATGCGGGGTTGTATTTACCGAGTTATGGTTTGTTTCTCGGGGATTCAAAATTGATTTGGGGATTTAGGGTTAGGGTTCGAAATTGATTTGGGGGTTTTACAGGTTACGGTTCTTAATTGATTATGTGGGTTTCGTTTTATGGTTTTAAATCGTCTATACGGGTTAATTGTTTCGTTTTCATCGATTGATTGACATTTGTGAATGTTTTGTTTGTGCTACAGATGGATCCCGCAGCAGAGAGAAGAGACATGAAGAGGAACATTGAGTACAACAACAGCTTGATATTTGTTGCTGATTCAGAGTACGGGATATCAACAAGGTGTTACTGTGGTGGGAGAATGATTGACGAGGTTCAGGCGAAGGAGGAGAAAGACACTCTTCCTGGGAAGCGGTTCTTCACATGCGTAAACTACTACGAGGTAAACAACTCTTTCTAACTTTGTTTAATTTGTTTTTCTGTTCTTTTCTTTATTGAAACTGATGAGTTGTGTTTTCTTTATGGGTTAACCAAGGCTGATGGGCTCCATTATCGTCAGCCTTGGGTTCATGGTGTCCAGGAGGAGATCCAGAAGCTGACTAACCGCCTGGAGAAAGCTGAGAAGGTGATCAAGGAGGTGCCCATCCTCAATCAACAGATTGAGTCACTAGAGGTTAGTGATGCTGTTTTGATGCTGTTTCATTAGTTTAGTGAAAGGTAACGTTTTGATGCTGTTTGATGTTGTTGTTTACATGTACAGGAACAGGTTAAAAGCCTCTCTGGCCAGGTGGATGCTCTCAGAGTGAAGGTCGCTGACCTGGAGATGGTCTGCTTCGATTGAAAAGCAAAGGTAAATGTTTCTGTTTCTCTTTCTCTGCTTCGGATGATGTTTCTGTTTTTTTTTTATAATATGTTAACCGTATATAAACTGAACTACAAGTAGTTCAGTTTATAAATTAACTAAAACTACAACTTTAAACTACAACTACAACTCTAAAATACAACTAAAACTTTAAACTACAAGTACAAGTAGAACTAGTTCTTTTAAAAACGATCATAAATTGTATCTGTTTTGTGGTTGGTTGCTGTGATTAATATGCATCGTACTGAGCTTTAAATTATGATTTGCACTGATTTGATTGTTAGAGTTTAATGCATTTGCGATAGATAGTTGTTGTCTAATGAATGTTTGGTTGTTAGAGTTTAATGTACTAGCAAAAACTAGTTTAAAAACATAGCAAATCCACATCTAAAACACACACACATATCAAACCCAAACCGAAACCAAAATGGAATCTGTACCCCAAAACTCCCAAACCTCCCAAACCTCTCTTCAAAGAAGAAAGTGGTCAACCAAAGAAGACGTTGTGCTCATCAGCGCTTGGTTGAACACCAGCAAGGATGCCATCGTGAGTACTGACCAGAAGGCCAGAGCGTTTTGGAAGCGAATAGTTGACTACGTCAACGCAAACCCTCTGCTCAGTGGCGCCATTCCTAGAGAGTGGAGTCAGTGTAAGCAGAGGTGGGGAAGAATCAATGAGCATGTGTGCAAGTTTGTGGGCTGCTATGAATCGGCTGTGAGGGAGCAAGCGAGTGGCCAAAACGAGAATGATGTCATGAAGGCTGCCCATGACATCTTCTTGAATGACCTTGGCATCAAGTTCACGCTTGAACATTGTTGGAGGGAACTTCGGTTCGATCAGGAATGGAAATCACTCGCTGTTCCCAAAGAAGGTCCCAAGGAGAAAAGGAAGGAAGCTGCGGAGGAGGTGGCTGAGGAGGAAGCTGCGGAGGTTAGGCCTCCTGGTGTCAAGGCTTGCAAAGCAGCCAAACGCAAGAGGAAGGGTTATGATGAAATACAGAGCATGCTTGCTGTCAAACAGGAGATACAGAAACAAAAAGTCCTAGAGCGTCTCCTTGTCAAAAACCCTACCAATCTATCTGAAAATGAAGTCACCCTCATGAACAAACTGATATCTGAAATGATTTGAGATCGGTGTGATAGGTTGATAGATATACATTGTACTTCTTTTTTTTTGGTTGCTTTGTGTATTATATTTTGTTTGGTTGCTTTGTACTTCTTTTGTTTGCTTGCTTTGTACTAAAGCATTGTTTATTTTGTCTTGCAGGTCACGGGCTGGAGTGCAACTTGTATGGCAGGAAGGAAGGAAGGAAGGAAGGAGTTCAACTTGTAGCTTTATGTTTGTAGTGTATCACGGGAAGTGTAGTATTTTGTTTCTTTCTACACTTGTTTTCAATTCACGGGTGTACCCACTTTGTACTTCTTTGGTTGCCCATGTGTTTCACGGGTAGCAACCAATTACTTGAACTTGTATCGGCAATGTAGTGTATGTACTCTATATAATGCAGGTCTTTGTATTATTGAACTTGTACCAAAATCGCTTTGCTCATCTCTCTATCTCTCTTTGCTTTTCTTTGCTTTGATCACTCTTTACTCGCTTTCCTTATCTCTCATTGCTCTTTCCTCTACATTGGTAAACAAATCTCAATATCTATCACTCTTCTCTCCATCTACATTGGTAAACAAATCTCAAGACAACTATCATATACATCATTGGTAAACAACAAACAATCTCTATCACTCTTCTCTCTATCTCTCTTTCTCCATATATTTTATAATTGTAATATAAAAGAATCATCCATTTTTTTGTTAAAAAAGAAGATATTTTTATAATTGTAATATAAAAGAATGGTACATATCTTTTTTAAAAAAATTATATAAAAGAATTGTACATGTCTTATTTTTGATTGTATATAGAAATTTATATATAAATTGGCCATTTTTACCAAAAAAATTATATATAAAAGAATTGTACATGTCTTTTTTATAATTGTATATAGAAATTTATATATAAAAGAATTGGCCATTTTTACCAAAAAAAAAAATATATATAATAGAATTGTCCATTTATTTTTAAAAAATAATATTTCATTTTGGTTTTGTAGGAAGGAAGAAGAGTTCAAGTGATGTCTTACTCATCAGATGATGCAGCAAATAAAGCAATTGAAGATATGTTTGAGCAACATGTTGATAACTTTATCGACCAACATGTTGATAATTTTATCGACCAACAAATTAACAAGCCGAAGAGACGAGCTTATATCGAAAGACATAGGGAACAAGGCCACGAAGACCTATGGAACGACTATTTCAGTGAAAATCCTACATACCCACCAGAAATGTTTAGGCGGCGTTTTCGAATGACGAAGCCATTGTTCCTTTCCATTGTCGATCGCCTGAGTAATGAAGTTCCATACTTTCGTCAAAGACCAAATGCTCACAGGAGATACGGCCTATCTGCACTTCAAAAGTGCACTGCGGCTATACGTATGCTAGCATATGGTCAATAGGGAGATACGTATGACGAATATCTCAGACTTGGTGAGAGTACCGCACTTTTATGTTTGGAAAAGTTCAATGAAGCGATAATACAATTGTTTGGTGATGAGTATCTACGGAAACCTACACCAGCTGATCTTCAACGATTACTCGATATTGGAGAGGTACGCAGATTTCCGGGAATGATAGGCAGCATCGACTGTATGCATTGGGAGTGGAAAAACTGCCCAAGGTCTTGGAGAGGGCAGTACACACGAGGTCACGGAAAGCCGACCATTGTCTTAGAGGCTGTGGCATCACAGGATCTTTGGATATGGCACGCATTTTTCGGTTTACCAGGTACCCTCAACGATATTAATGTTCTCGATCGGTCACAAGTTTTTTCTGACATTATACAAGGTCGAGCTCCTAAAGTTAATTTCACGGTCAACGGCCACAATTATCGTATGGCGTACTACCTTACAGACGGAATCTATCTGAAATGGTCAACATTTATCCAATCCATCCCACTACCTCAAGGTCTTAAAGCTGAGCTTTTTGCTGAAAAACAAGAATCCGCCAGGAAAGATGTCGAACGTGCTTTCGGAGTTTTGCAATCGAGGTTTGCAATAGTAAAAAAATCCTGCTCTACTATGGGACAAGGAAAAGATTGGAAATATTATGAGAACTTGTGTCATACTACACAATATGATAGTAGAGAACGAACGAAACACATATTCTCTGTCTGATACATCTGAGTTCGAGTCAGGAGAGTCAAGCAGGAGTTCACAGGTGGATATTTCGCAACCTACAGACTCCCCTTCCAACTTCGTTAATAGGCATGGCATTCAAGCTCAAATTCGAGATCAACAGAAACATGATCGTTTGAAAGCTGATTTAGTTGAAAATATATGGCAAAAATTTGGTAATGTAGATTAATAATCTTTGTATGTTATTGAATTTTCATTGTATTAAATAAAAACTTTTTTTAAAAAATTACAAAAAAAAAATATTATTTTATTCTTACGAACCCCTTATTCGGGTTCACTAATGGAAGAGCAAAATTAATACAGGTTCATCACTATTCACGGGCCCACCAAAAAAAAATAAAAAAATCCCTATGAACCCCCCCTTGAGGTTCACTAATGGGCATGCTCTTAGGTTCGACAGATCCAAGAACGGGATCAGCGCATGGATCAATCGTATGATGAAATCGACCCTCGCTAAGGGACATTCGACTTTCACTCACTTCCCTCCCGAGGACCAGGAGATGTGTTTTCGTCAGCTTGCGGTAAGTATTCTAATTTTCTTACTTATATTTTTAATCTTTAATATAAAATTTCTACTAATTGTGTTTTTTTTTCAGCAAGAGTTCACCTGGAATCCCGATCATACGCCCTATATCCGTAACGCCTTCGTCCATAAACTTATGGACAACTATGGGAAGCAGATCTACGAGTGGAAGCAGAAGTGGCTCGCCAACAGGGTTTTTTTTATTTATTAAACTAATTTTTAAAGTTTTTTTTAACTATTTTTTGAACTTATTTAACTATTTTATATTTTTGTTTATTAAAAGGTCCCGCAGTCGATCAACGGCACGGTCTGGCAGGAGTTGTGTGTGCATTGGGACAAGGAGGAGACGAAAGAAATCTCCTTGACCAACTCCACCAACCACAAGAGCGATCGTGGCGGGAAGGGCATGTACAAGCACAACTTGGGTGCCCATACTATTGCCACTCTGGGAGATCGCATGGTAAATTCAATCTCTTTTTTTTTCCAATTATTTAAGTATGTTTATTTTATTTTTTATGCATTTCTTCTAATTTCTAATGTTTGTTTAACTTATGTTTTTTTTAAGGCGGAAGAAAATGATGGCGAGCCGGTTGATGATTTCGTCCTAATGAAGAGGGCGCACACCAACAATCATACCAGGCTGATTGATGATGGTGTTGTGAGGGATGTGGTCGACCTGATCCAAACTCAGAAGGAAGACGAAGAGACCCGTCTATCACAGCTTCAAACCGACATGGACGCCACTTCGACGGCTTCGACCAACTTGTCCCGGATTCGAATCAACGAAATCGTTGCATCGGTATGTTCTTGTTTAAAAGTTCAATTCATTTATTTCTTTATTTTCATTTTATCATCTTTTCTATTATTTAAATTTATTTAATTTCTATTTCAGTCGGTACCAAAGAAGAAGGTACGTTTATTCGGTTTGGGTCGTCGATCCCAGTCGGTTCCTCCTTGTGCACCATCGCCCTCAGTTGATCCAGTACTTATGGACCAGTTGAAGGACATGGATGACCGCATAGCTGCGTTGGAGGCCAGGATGGCGGATCAACAGGCGGGATGGGAGGAAACGAGGAAGGAGAACGAGAAAATGATGGAGATGATAAAGAGGATGTATCCGGACGAGCAGTTCTCGTAGTTTCTTTTTTTTTCAAAAACTCTGTACAACTTTGAATATTATCTAATATGTTTTAAATTTCAATTTTAATTTTATATTTTCTAATTTCAATTAAAAACAAATTAATTATATTTTTATAAAAAACAATTTTTTGGGAATATTCCGAGGAAGTGTATCCCTCGGAATATTGCGACGAGAACTTCCTCGGAAAATATCCTCGGAGTTTTCCAATGGAACTTTCCTCGGTAACAGCCTCGGAATATTCCGACGGACAGAGTTCTCGGATCTATCCTCGGAATTTTCTGAGGAAAATATCGAGGACACTGGCCCTCGGAAATTTCTGAGGGAAAACTTTCCTCAGAAATTTCCGAGGGACATTGTCCTCGAAATGTCCTCGGAATATTACCGAGGCTGTTTCCGAGGAACGTTCTGATAGACCCAAAATAAAGAAGGATGGCTTTGGCCAGGTGTTGGATATGAACCGAGAAGGCGAAGGCACTTCTGGAACTGGGATGGATTGATCGGATCGTCAAGAGGTGCGGAATGACTCTTGATATACCCACGATCTAAGGCTAACCACCTAAGAACGGTTGTAGTGCGTTGGCTAACCACCAAACAACACACAAAGATGATTGGCTGACCACCAAATCAACAAGCCGGTTCACACCGATGAACTAACTAAGAATTTTCTCTCTCACCCAGAGAATAGAAACAAAAATTAAAACCAAAATGAACTGATTTTATTCAATGTAGAGATTACATATTTATACTAGATGTAGTCAAAAAAAGAAATAAAGAAAGTGCGGAAAAAGATACATAGGAAATACAACATTTGACTAGAATTATTAAAGGGAGTCAAATGTGTGGAAAATGATGTAGTCTTGGTCAAGGTTGCGGAAAATGATGAAGACTAGTCAAAGATGACAGGTTACAGGCAGACTGGTCAAAATTCATCTAAGTGTCCAGGTGCATTCTGGTCGTGGATCGAGCTGGCTAACAAGATCGCCACTTTGGGCTGTGTCCTTGAACCAAAAAGGACGGTGCTTGATTTTGGTTCTATCATACTCTCCCTCTTCAAAAAGAGTTGTCCTCAAATCTGGTACATTAAAAGGAAAAGGGGTATAAGCAAAAGAATCATATTCAATACATTGCTCACCTTGGGTTTGGTCCGGCTCTTGAATGGACGAAGATCCTTCTTGGTTTTCTTGATTGTGGGAACCAAAATTCGCACTGTCGATTTTAGTTAAGTTTAAACGTAGGAAAACTAAGTTGACCTAGTTTCCCGAGGATCCCGGCTATCTGCTGGGCCACGCACGACAAAGTTAACACGAGTATAGTTTGGGAATAAATGCGTAAAATAAAGAGAGCAAAAGATAGAATCTTTTTTCCTAATTTGCGGAGAGCGTTTGAACAACAGGTCGAGATCTCGGCCGCAAGAGCTGTCGATCGTCGCTAGTCTCAAAACCTAGATCTAACCTAGTTGAGTCGCAGCTCGCTAAAAAGGAAATAAAAGCCTAAGTTCTAAGTTGCTCTAGAGTGGTTTCTTTCTTCTGATTTCGGATCCCCCTTCCTCTGCTCCTAGCCTTGCTTATATACTCCCATATGACGGTCTATTCTTGATGGGATGAGTCTGCCGCGAGCTGGGCTTTTTCCATTTTCGTCGGCCTTCGTGTTTATCGGGAAAGTTGACATTTCTCCTTTCGGAAGTTTAACATTTATCCTTTCGAAAGTTTAGCATTTATCTTGTTATGTGAAGATAATTGTAAACCGTTGTATCTATCTTTTAGAAAATCGTAAATGGGCCGTCCGATCGGGTTTGGTCCCTTTCGGGCCGTCTTCCGAACTTCTGTTGTTTTCTACGATTTCTTTGAAAGAATGCTCCTACTTGGATGTCGAGTCTTTGGGAAGATCTTCGATCCATTGCTGGGGCGAATGGTGTTTTAAGATAACCATCACCGTTTTATACGAAGTCTTTCTGTCCGTTGACGTCTTACGGGTTCTCTGAAATCTTGGAGCAGGAAAAGGAGTTTTGTTTGCGGGATCTCGGAAAGTCGCAAAACACGGATTTCTGGCGACCCTGGGGCCTGGAACTTATGCACGAAGACTAGCCGCCCGACGACCCGAGCCAGCACGGGGCTAGCCGCCCGGCGACCACGGCCAGCACGGGCGCTAGCCGCCGGCGGCTACGGCCAGCACGGGGGCTAGCCGCCCGGCGGCCATGGCCAGCACAGGCGCTAGCCGCCGGCGGCCACGGCCAGCACGGGGGCTAGCCGCCCGGCGGCCACGACCAGCACGGGCGCTAGCCGCCGGCGGCCACGGCCAGCACGGAGCGCCCGGCGGCCACGGCCAGCACGGGCGCTAGCCGCCGGCGGCTACGGCCAGCACGGGGGCTAGCCGCCCGGCGGCCGCGACCGGAGTCAGCTGCTCGGTTCCTTCGGCTTGTGCGTGTTTTTGCGTTCTTTTTAGTTTTCCGTAGGTTTTTCTTCGTGTAGAAAACGTTTCTAGCCGTTGATTTCGAGATGATTAATCTCGAACTTAATATTTTTCTAAGGTTTCTCGATTACCAATTAGTCTCTCGAGGTTGCTCTAACATCTTTCATGTTCTTCCGAGACTTTCGGACATCGATTTCGTCTTGACCGATTTTGACCCCAACAGTTAGCCCCCAGCTAGCTAGGAGCCGTAGGGTTTGTAGGTCCTAGCTTGCGGTATGGTTCGTGAGGAAAGTATGGAGACGAAATCGTGTCGAGGTCGGGGTGAATAGTCAAATCCTTGCCTATAAAGACTTGTGAATTCTTTACCATTCTTATTTCACCCAAGAATCTTAAGTTAATCTCTCTCTTGCAAATTCTCTCTCTACCTTTAAGAAAAGAATGACTTCAAGATCAAAATCCTCGAGGAGGCAGTCTCACTCGTCTTCGGATAGTTTCCATGCCGAGGAGGAAGTTCCGAAATCCGAGGTTCCAGAAATTGACAAGAGCGCGTATTGCGACGCCGTCTTCGGTTCTGATGCTCCCCTTCCCGTGATCCCGATTCCCCGGCGACCTTTGAGGGTGCGTAAGGAAATTGAGTCGCCGAGCGAAGTATCCCCTGAATATCTCGGAACTCTTCGAGAGTTTTATGAGGTTCCGAAGGGAGTCATGTTTCGCATTCCTCGTGGGAATGAGAGTTCGGAGCATCCTCCGAAGGGTTACTTTATTTGCTACGAGGCGTTTCTGACGCAATGCCGACTATGGTTCCCAATCCCTGGGGTCATTGTTCAGGCTCTCGACCGTTTCGGAATCGTAATCAGTCAGCTGAACGTGCCGGCTTTGGAAAGCTGGCTTGGCATTGTGATTTTGAGTTACGAGTTAGGGATGGACCTTAGCCCTGCTGACTTCGAAGGGTTGTGGAACTCCAAGACGACGAGCATCAATGGAGTATACTCCATGAAGGCGAGGACCAATTTTTCGGTAATCCATGGAGTCACCTCGCACGCCAAGGATTACGTTGACCGTTTCTTTTTCGTGAGGATAGATGGAGAGTCTGTCAAGGAAGGCTTTCTCCACTTATTCCCGACGGACTGGTTGTACCAACGAGGTAAGATTGTCGCATCCCCTTTCTTAGAATCCGAAAAGCGAGTACTGAACGCGTGTGTGTGTGTTTTTTTTTTTTTCGTTCAGAGAACAGGTGTCTCGTGCATGTTCCTTCCGATCTTTCGACCAAGAGGGACATTTTTAGGACAATGCCTTGTTCCTGGAACTCCTTTACTCTTGACCGGATTCGAGGGGCGGTCACGCTTAACCGATCGCGAGGCGGTACGCGGCCTTGTTTCAATGATGGATCCTACGTTTTCGCCCCTTCAAGGCTGAGGCGGAGATCTCGGAAGGATAAAGGGATTGCTTTCGAGGCCTCATCGGGAAACGGTGAGCTGCCGAGATACGATCCTGACTTCACTACAGAGGATCAGGGTGTTCCTTCCCCGGGTGACTTCTTTGATGAACTCCCTCCGGCGTTTTCTCGTGACGAGTCTTTGGACAACGAGGAGAGGGACAAGGTGACTGCGGAAGGTGCTCGCTTGGTCAACGAGGTTTGTTTTCGAAACTTGAGTAAATCCCTTTTTCTTTTTATTTGACCTCGACTTCTTTGTAGGCCGTGAGAGTGTGGAACGCATCGATTGATGGAAGTTTCCGTACTGCCCGGCTGGCCCGTTTCAAAGCGGAGGAAACGGAAAGGGAATTCGCCACGTATCGATTGGAGGTGGAGGAGCAAAAACGCCGGCAAGCCGAGGTCCACCTCGAGCCCTCGTTCGTGCGGAAAGGAGCGGGCGGAGAAGAGCTGCCGCCGAGCTGAACCGAAGGGCCGAAATTTTCTCTACCGAATTTGAAGCGTACAAAGAGGCTCAGGACTTTGTAGGCGGTTTTCGCGAGTGTCGTGGTTCGGTCAGTACTATACACAAGATGCAGCATGAGGGTTTCTCTCTTTCCGGCGAACTTGCCGCGATGAATGGCTCGATGAGAATATGCGCTAACGCCGAATCTTTTGTTCCTCCGATCGAAGGGAGAATTCGAGAGTTGTGGAATCCTATCCAAGTCTCGGAAGATTCGGCGGATGTAGGCGCGGGTTTGAATGCTGGCGACGGAGGTGAAGAGGTCGACCAGCCCGACTCCTCGTTTGGAATATCTCTAACCGATTGTTATGCATTCGATTATAATTTGTGATAGGCCAAGTGTGGCTGTTTGTATGTATGTGTTGCGACCCTTAGGAGGTCGCGTGACTTTGTGTTTCTCGGGATTGGCCGGTGGTGGCTTTTGAATCCCTGCTATAAATGCTTTTATGAATTCTGCGTTTTGATTTATACTTTCGTCAAGTGTAGAGGGTTTGAATACGTGCAGTCACTTCGTATTCAATCTCTTCTTTTTGTCGCTTGATCCGTAGGTTACTTTGTAGCGAACGTTAGGTTTGTAAGCGATAAGAGGCAAATTTTGGAATCTCGTATTCTGGATACTTATGCCTATGAGATGTCTTAGATACCAGCAAGGCCGGGTTTAGGGCAAGACCTAGGTCTACTTTCGGACTGAAGCTGTGCGATGACAAATCGGCTTTCGTTTTGCCTGTTTGCGATTTTGACCTGACTCGTACCGTTTTAGAATCTGTGAAGTGCTTATCGGCTTATATGATTCGTTTGGATACGAGTCGAGCTACTTCCTTTACGAAGAGCTAACCAAAATTTGGATTTTTTTGTATAGCGCGCTATGGTATCCTTGTCGGATGCAAGAGGACTTCGTTAGAAGCCAGACTACGAATTTGATTGAGTGAAACGTTTCTTATGTTTTTCCGTCGGGGCCAATCGACGGAAATGAACTTTAGAGTCGCGGACAGACTGTTTGATAGAGTTTTTTAGAGTCGCGGATGGACTGTTTGGAGGAGAATGGAGAATCAAGACTTTTCGGGAACTAACGCCGTCTCGCGTTCCTCAAAGATATGATTTTCGTTTTCCGTAACGTTTATGCGTTGAGTAAGCATTTGAATTAAAGACTTTATAATGTAGAGTACATGTGAGAAGTATTTTTGCGGGAGTACAAGGATGTTTGTCCCCATCTTCCCCCCCCCCCTTTTTGGTGAGGGGGATAGCTGAACTCGTCGGGTTGCGACGAGCTGCGTACGTACCTCTTGCGAGGATCAAGCCATCTCGTAGTTCTGTTTCTATCGCGGTTTGCTATTACTCCACGATTTCCGGCGCCTTGACTGTTTCAGCTAAGTCGGTGGTCGCGTTGGGAGTTAGGTTATCTGTTCTTTCGGCGATGGACTCGAGGATTTTCACGCTATCCTGAGTTGTGGCCTGTTCGGACAAATCCGAGATGTCCTTTGCTGAGTTCTCGGAGATACTCAGATGCTTCTTAGTTCGCTTCGGGTTAGCTACTGGGGCGTTCCGATTGCTGCGCAATTTATGTTCGGCCAGGAAGCAGAGTAGCGACTGTTTTTGGCTTCCCCAGATTACCGCTGTTCTAGTCGGTGTTGGAAACTTGACGCTGAGATGGTAAGTGGACGGGACTGCCTTCATGGCGTTTATCCAAGGAGTTCCCATTATGGCGTTATAGATAGCCGGGTTATCCACTACCGCGAATTCGACGATCTTCGTGACTTCCTTGGCCATGACCAGGAGTCTGATTTTTCCGAGGGTCATGGACGTGACGCCCGAGAATCCAGTCAACGGTCTTGGTTCTGGGATGACTTCTCCGAGGGGTATGTTCATCCTCTGCAGAGTGTCGCGGAACATGATGTTGACCGTGCTTCCTGTGTCGATGAGGATGCGGCCGACTTCGAGATCTTGAATCACCAAGTCGATGACCAGAGGATCGTAGTGGGGTTTATCGAGTCCGGCCGTATCCTTTTCCTCGAAGACGATTGCGTGATTGGGAACGTCGTCCTCTGGACACCATCCGGGGCTTGTTTCGGCCCTTCGTCCGTAGGCTTTGATCGACGAAACGGAGTCCTGGTAAAATGCGATCCTCCGATGATCATGTTGATCCTTTGGCGGTTGTTGTTGTTTCCTTCGCCGTCTTGTCTCCGTCCGTGTTTTTCGCCCGATTGAGTTCCAGGAGCTTTATTCTCAGGATTGGCTCTGTCGGTCTTCGGCGGACGGTCAGAATCTAGGAGCAGGTCTTTCACGCTCCTGACCGTTGCTAGTTCGCCGGCAAGCAGCTTCGTAATGAGTCTTGCGCCGAGGACTTTGCAGTTGGCGGTGGAGTGACCTCTCGTCTGATGGAACTCGCAGCTGGAATTGTCCTTGTACGAGTTCCGCGTCCAAGTGTTTCCGGTGGTCCTTCCTTGTTCGGAATTGACGGCGTAGTTATGTTCGCCTTGGACGTCTTCCCCTTCGTGATGGACGTACTTGTCGTTACGAGAGGTTTTCTTCTTGCCGGACGCTTTCTGCGGTCCATGCTTTTGCGCTAGGACTTTCATCTCTTCTTCCATGATGATGAAATCCGTCGCCTTGTGGAGAGTGTCCTGGATGGTGCGTGGCCTCTCCAAAGAAATCCACTTTCGGAATTTTGACTTGTACCAGAGGTTTTTTCTCAGGGCGTCGATGGCGACTCTGTCGCTGAGGCCTGTTACTCTGGACATCACGAGTTTGAATCTCCTTATGTAGTCGCGGAGCGGTTCATCTTCTTTTTGAATTAGGCTCCAAAGGTCTACGTCGGAAGTTTCCCTGTCCATGAACATGGAGAATTGCTTCAGAAAAGCTGAAGCAAGCTGGCGGAAACTTCCGATGGAGTTTCTTTTCAAGTGTGAGAACCACTCGAGCTCAGCACCTCTGAGGTTCTCGACTAATAGGAGACAGCAGCCGACGTCCTTTTCCCGCTCTGAAAGTTTAGACCTCGCCATCGCAATCTGGAAGGACTGCAGATGTGCCTTCGGATCTGTGGTTCCGTCGTAGGTGGGAAGCTTTATTTTCCCGGGATCTGAGACTCGTGCGTCCGTGATTCGAGAGGTGAACGGAGTCTTTCTCGATTCCTCGAGGAGCAGGTCGATCTCGGGGGCAGTGCTGGTTGCGTGGTGAATCTGCGATTTTACCGCTTTCACCTCGGCTGCAGTTTTTGCGATGTACTCGCGCAAATCATGGATCTCGTTGGCGCCGTTCGCGCTCCTTTGTCTACGTTGGCTGCGATAGGCCCGAGTCTGGTCTTCAGCCAACCTCTCTTGCTCTGACCAGTAGAGGTCTTCTTCCTCTTCTGTCATGGGTTTTTCGAAGGCTGCCGCCAGTCGAGCTGACTGACTTTGGGTCCTTCTGTGGTGGATGTCGGCGTCTTCGTCGGACGGATCCGATTGATCGCTGATATCCAGATTGATTCTTTCGACGTCGTCTCCTTCGTTTTCCCTTGCGGGAGATGGGAGGTTACCCGTCATTTTCTTCTGCCCCGCCGGAGTGGTATCGTCAGGGATGAGTTCCGGGGATTTTTTCGGGGCATCTTTTTCTTGGTCTCCGGCAGTTCCGAAGTCGAGCCTCCTGACACGCCTCACCTTGGTGGATCCGCGCGGGAGTTTGCTTTTCGCTGTTAAGGTATTGACCTGTTTAGCGAGTGAAGCCATTAGTTTCTCTTGTTCTTCCGACCGTTTCTGGGCGGTGGCGAACAGTTCCTTCACCTGGTCCAGCATCGCGGTGTTTGCCTCGGCAGTGACCGTCGATACGTTTTCGGCAGGAGTCTTCTCAGCGTTAGCATCGGCGGCTGGTCCGTCGTGCGTTTGCTTGTCTTTTTCCGTGTTAGCGGTCTGGTTAACTGGGTGTGCGTAGTTGCGAGAAAGATAAATCCGTGTATCCCCCTCCTTCTAGCGCCAAACCGTGGGAACCGAAATTCGCATTGTCGATTTTAGTTAAGTTTAAACGTAGGAAAACTAAGTTGACCTAGTTTTCCCTGAGGATCCCGGCTATCTGCTGGGCCACGCACGACAAAGTTAACACGAGTATAGTTTGGGAATAAATGCGTAAAATAAAGAGAGCAAAAGAAAGAATCTTATTTCCGAATTTGCGGAGAGCGTTTGAACAACAGGTCGAGATCTCGGCCGCAAGAGCTGTCGATCGTCGCTAGTCTCAAAACCTAGATCTAACCTAGTTGAGTCGCAGCTCGCTTAAAAGGAAATAAAAGCCTAAGTTCTAAGTTGCTCTAGAGTGGTTTCTTTCTTCTGATTTCATATCCCCCTTCCTCTGCTCCTAGCCTTGCTTATATACTCCCATATGACGGTCTATTCTTGATGGGCTGAGTCTGCCGCGAGCTGGGCTTTTTCCATTTTCGTCGGCCTTCGTGTTTATCGGGAAAGTTGACATTTATCCTTTCGGAAGTTTAACATTTATCTTGTTATGTGAAGATAATTGTAAACCGTCGTATCTATCTTTTAGAAAATCGTAAATAGGCCGTCCGATCGGGTTTGGTCCCTTTCGGGCCGTCTTCCGAACTTCCGTTGTTTTCTACGATTTCTTTGAAAGAATGCTCCTACTTGGATGTCGAGTCTTTCGGAAGATCTTCGATCCATTGCTGGGGTGAATGGTGTTTTAAGATAACCATCACCGTTTTATACGAAGTCATTCTGTCCGTTGACGTCTTACGGGTTCTCTGAAATCTTGGAGCAGGAAAAGGAGTTTTGTTTGCGGGATCTCGGAAAGTCGCAAAACACGGATTTTTGGCGACCCGGAGGCCTAGAACTTATGCACGAAGACTAGCCGCCCGACGACCCGAGCCAGCACAGGGCTAGCCGCCCGGCGACCACGGCCAGCACGGGCGCTAGCCGCCGACGGCTACGGCCAGCACGGGGGCTAGCCGCCCGGCGGCCACGGCCAGCACGGGCGCTAGCCACCGGCGGCCACGGCCAGCACGGGGGCTAGCCGCCCGGCGGCCACAGCCAGCACGGGGGCTAGCCGCCCGGCGGCCACGGCCAGCATGGGCGCTAGCCGCCGCCGGCCACGGCCAGCACGGGGGCTAGCCGCCCGGCGGCCACGGCCAGCACGGGCGCTAGCCGCCGGCGGCTACGGCCAGCACGGGGGCTAGCCGCCCGGCGGCCACGGCCGCGACCGAAGTCGGCTGCTCGGTTCCTTCGGCTTGTGCGTGTTTTTGCGTTCTTTTTAGTTTTCCGTAGGTTTTTCCTCGTGTAGAAAACGTTTCTAGCCGTTGATTTCGAGATGATTAATCTCGAACTTAATATTTTTCCAAGGTTTCTCTATTACCAATTAGTCTCTCGAGGTTGCTCTAACATCTTTCATGTTCTTCCGAGACTTTCGGACATCGATTTCGTCTTGACCGATTTTGACCCCAACATTGATGACCACGGTTTTGTTTTTCATCTGGCCCTTCCTTCATTGATACAAAGCTTCCAAGACCAATGTCATATGTACCAATATCAAGAGCATTCAAAGGACCAGAAAATTTATCCTTGTTCAAAACGTTTTCAGAATCCTTTTCAAACTGAGAAACTAATTCAAAACTACTTGGATTCTCTGGTTGTAAAACGGTTAATTGCAAACAAGATTCACCAGGAATTGATTCAGATTGAGAAGAAGATAAGTTCTTAGATTCACAAGATTTCAAACCTGCCATTGGCTCATGTGTGTAGTCATCGAAAATTGGCAATGGAACTGAAAATTCTTCCTTTTCTGGCTCGGATTCAACGTTCTCATTATCTAAAGTCACCAACGGTTTTTGCTTTTGACACTTGTTAGCATAATGACCGATCATATGACATTTGAAGCACCTGGTAGAAAGAGCCTTGCTTGTGGGTTTCACAGCTTTGCTTTTATCAAAAGAAATATCATTAGTTTTCAAATCAGAATCTGAAAGATAAGAAGACTTAAATTGCTGTTTCGGTGCTGAAGAAGTGTTGGTGTTTTCCTTCCTTTTGAGTTGTCGGACAGCATGAATCGCCTTATGCAACATCTTTTCCAAACTGGCATAAGTCTGAATTTCATTCTGATCAAACACATCACGGCTGCTTCTCTTGGTTTTGGTGAAGGGACGATCACCACTTCTGACCCTCTTCTCATCATCATTGGACATGTTTCGTCTTTTCCTTTGTTTCTGCACAAAAGCAAACCCATTAGAAGCAAACTGTTTCTTATCAAAAAACAATTGCTCCTTTTCAAAAACAGTTTTAAAAGGAAAATAAACGTCTTGTTGTGGTTTTGAAGCCTGATTTGATTTCTTGAGAAGTACAAACATCCTGAAAACACTTAACAACCAAGTTAGCAAATAAAATCTCACACTCTCAAAGTGTTTAGCTCTCGATTTTTAAGTGATCACTCAGAGTTCTTTCCACTGGTTAAAAGGATGATAGGCAGTCAAAATCAGCAATCAAAAACCAAAACAACTTTTTATGGGTAAAAGAAAAGAAGAAAGAAAGATGAAGAGATTTTTTTTTGTGGATCCGCCTTAACTGTCCTAAGGCCGGATTTCTCCTCGGCCAGCAGGCTTTTTCTTCCACCACTCCCCCTAGATTTCTCTTTAGAAGTGATTCAAGGCAAAACTTTAACTTTTTTTTTCTTTTTTTTATCGATTTTTTTTTCTTTTTTTTTAAAACTGGCGATCACAAGGGAGTAAAGGAACAGCCCGGATCCAAAAATAAATAAGAAAAGAAAATGATGAAGAGATGAGAAGATGAAAACAAACCAGCCAAAGTGGCTCTGATACCAAATGATAGACCCAAAATAAGGAAGGATGGCTTTGGCCGGGTGTTGGATATGAACCGAGAAGGCGAAGGCACTTCTGGATTTGGGATGGATTGATCGGATCGTCAAGAGGTGCGGAATGACTCTTGATATACCCACGATCTAAGGCTAACCACCTAAGAACGGTTGTAGTGCGTTGGCTAACCACCAAATAACACATAAAGATGATTGGCTGACCACCAAATCAACAAGCCGGTTCACACCGATGAACTACCTAAGAATTCTCTCTCTCACTCAGAGAATAGAAACAAAAATTAAAACAAAAATGAACTGATTTTATTCAATGTAGAGATTACATATTTATACTAGTGTAGTCAAAGAAAGAAATAAAGAAAGTGCGGAAAAAGATACATAGGAAATACAACATTTGACTAGAATTATTAAAGGGAGTCAAATGTGTGGAAAATGATGTAGTCTTGGTCAAGGTTGCGGAAAATGATGAAGACTAGTCAAAGATGACAGGTTTCAGGCAGACTTGTCAAAATTCATCTAAGTGTCCAGGTGCATTCTGGTCGTGGATCGAGCTGGCTAACAAGATCGCCACTTTGGGCCGTGTCCTTGAACCAAAAAGGACGGTGCTTGATTTTGGTTCTATCATACTCTCCCTCTTCAAAAAATTTGTCCTCAAATCTGGAACATTAAAAAGAAAAGGGGTATAAGCAAAAGAATAATAATCAATACATTGCTCACCTTGGATTTGGTCCGGCTCTTGAATGGATGAAGATCCTTCTTGGTTTTCTTGATGACCACGGTTTTGTTTTTCATCTGGCCCTTCCTGCATTGATACAAAGCTTCCAAGACCAATGTCATATGCACCAATATCAAGAGCATTCAAAGGACCAGAAAATTTATCCTTGTTCAAAATGTTTTCAGAATCCTTTTCAAACTGAGAAATTAATTAAAAACTACTTGGATTCTCTGGTTGTAAAACGGTTAACTGCAATAAGATTCATCAGGAATTGATTCAGATTGAGAAGAAGATAAGTTCTTAGATTCACAAGATTTCAAACCTGCCATTGGCTCATGTGTGTAGTCATCGAAAATTGGCAATGGAACTGAAAATTCTTCCTTTTCTGGCTTGGATTCAACGTTCTCATTATCTAAAGTCACCAACGGTTTTTGTTTTTGACACTTGTTAGCATAATGACCGATCATATGGCATTTGAAGCACCTGGTAGAAAGAGCCTTGCTTGTGGGTTTCACAACTTTGCTTTTATCAAAAGAAATATCATTAGTTTTCAAATCAGAATTTGAAAGATAAGAAGACTTACATTGCTGTTTTGGTGCTGAAGAAGTGTTGGTGTTTTCCTTCCTTTTGAGTTGTCGGACAGCATGAATCGCCTTATGCAACATCTTCTCCAAACTGGAATAAGTCTGAATCTCATTCTTATCAAACACATCACGGCGGCTTCTCTTGGTTTTGGTGAAGGGACGATCAACACTTCTGACCCTCTTCTCATCATCATTGGACATGTTTCGTCTTTTCCTTTGTTTCTGCACAAAAGCAAACCCATTATAATTAGAAGCAAACTGTTTCTTATCAAAAATCAATTGCTCCTTTTCAAAAACAGTTTTAAAAGGAAAATAAACGTCTTGTTGTGGTTTTGAAGCCTGATTGGATTTCTTGAGAAGTACAAACATCCTGAAAACACTTAACAACCAAGTTAGCAATGAAGGCTATCAAAACAGAGAGTATGGGCCTTACACTAAAGGTCAAAGAACCCATGATGCGAGGAACAAATTTCGGGATCACCCTCCTAGTACGTGGGAAGCTAATCGGTGGAATGGCAGTAGGCAAAGCTCTCACGCAGATAGGATCATACGACGCCGTGATACTCAGGCGAGGACATCTAGATACGAGAAGCATCGCCATGGTTCTGGTCCATATGACCGACCAACAACTCAAAAGTGGAGAGCTAAACCTATGCAGAATGAAGACTCAAACAAATGGAAAGATGATGGATTGGAGGGCTCAAGCTCGCGAATGATTGTTCCTTATGAGCAATCGACTGGTCATCTGTCTCTCTCCTCGCACAACTCTGAAGAGAAGAAACGTACGGAGACTTCTAGCGCAAGGAAAATTGCGAGTACCATCGTTACTCCATCACGAGTGGAGAATACTATGGAGAGTAATGTGACTGTCAGGAACATGAGTGAGGGTAGAACGTTATCGTTTTCTCCCTCTAATGGTAAGGAGCCTATTGCTTGTGATGATCAGATTATTGGTGCGCTTACTGATATGGAGATGATGGATCAAAGCAATGGGGACATGATGGAAGAGGATGTGGAGGATGATGACCTTCTCGGTATTGATTTAATGGAGATGGAGGTTACTAAGTTTGCGGCTTCTAAGGACACAGAAGAAGGACAAGGCTCCAAGTCTACGAGGCCTAAGAAGCAGAGCAGTAAGCAAACTACCTCATTGGGTATGAACGCAAAGAAATTTGAGATCATTCGAAGAGGCTCTCCAAGTCGGCGAGTACTGCATGCGAAAGCACACTCTGTGACGTCTGATAAGCAAAAGAACAGGCAAGCACAACCAAAGGCTAAGGCGTCAAAACGTGATGGTTTGATGGGTTCCAAAAACTCATCAACAAGTAATCAATGAGGACAATCAGTTGGAACTGTCGAGGGATATGGAGCGACCTCACAGTTCGACGCCTTACGAAGATGTGCCAGAAGCATCGCCCAGGACTCGTGTTCCTTTCTGAAACGAAGAATAAGAGGCATCTGTTGCAAAACATTCAGGCCGATTTAGGATTTGATCGTTTGTTTACCGTTGAGCCACTTGGACTCAGCGGAGGTCTAGCTTTATTTTTTATTGATGAATTTCAAGTTAATGTTTTATTTTCAAATAACAGAATGATTGACATTGAGGCAGATATTGATGGAATAGAAGTCTTTATGACGTTTGTTTATGGGGATCCTGTACTAGAACGAAGAGATCAAGTTTGGGAACGTCTTACGCGTTTCTCAACAACAAGAACTAGATCTTGGTTTATGATAGGAGATTTCAATGAGATTACTGGTCATAATGAAAAAGAAGGAGGTGGACAACGTACTGATAGCTCATTTCTACCTTTTAAGCAAATGCTAAGTGATTGTGGGATGTTAGAATTTCCATATACTGGAGATATGATATCATGGGTTGGCAAGAGAGCTGGGAGGGTAACTGTCAGATTTCGTCTGGACAGAGCAGTAGGAAATGCAGACTGGCATGAGAAGTTCCCTCATTCGAAGACGAAGTATATGAGGTTATGGGGTTCGGATCATCGTCCGATACTTGCTGATATCCTCAAAAAACCATCCAGGAGGTCGAGAAAATTCAAGTTTGACAAAAGATGGCTGGACAATGAGGAACTGAGACCAGTTATTTTGGAGGGATGGAAATCACCTGATCTTCCTCCCAATGCTTCTATAATGGAACATATTTCCAGTTGTATGAAAGCTTTGAGCGAGTGGAGGAGACAAAACAATATAAATTCTGCGAAACTGGTGGAAGAGCTTAAAGAAAAAGTGGAAGGTCTATATGCAGATGATAATGCCACAACTAAGCAGATTGCAGCGGCTTTGAAGGAGCTTTCTGATGCTCTTAAGGCAGAAGAAATGTTCTGGAAAAAAAAGAGTCGTGTATTTTGGCTAAGGGAAGGAGATCGCAATACAAAATTTTTCCATGCCTTAACGAAATAAAGGAGAGCAAGGAATAAAATCACTCAGCTACTGGATGAAAATGGGAATATTGTGGAAGATGAAGAAGGATTAGTAGCCATTGCTACTAGCTATTTTAGACAAATCTTTGAGTCTTCTCATCCGCATGATATTGAAGAAGCTCTATCTGAAGTTCCTACGACAATAACGGAGCCAATGAATGAAAGCCTTACAGCACCGGTAACGGAGTGGGAGATTAAACTGGCACTCTTTCCTATGAATCCAGAAAAAGCCCCGGGGCCGGATGGGATGACTGCGCTGTTTTACCAGAAGTTTTGAGATATAGTAAAGGATGATTTAACTCTTAGGTTAATAAGTTCCTTACTGAAGGGATAATGCCAGATGGACTGAATGAAACTAATATCTGCCTCATCCCAAAGACAACAAAACCCAATGATATGGCTTAGTTTCGGCCTATTAGTTTGTGTAACGTAAGTTACAAGATTATCTCTAAGGTCTTATGCCAGAGACTTAAGAAAGTACTACCAGGATTGATATCGGAAACCCAGTCAGCCTTTGTTGCTGGAAGACAGATTTCTGATAATATTATGATTGCTCAAGAGATGTTCCATGCTCTCAGGACAAAGCCGAGCAGACATAACAAAAGAATGGCTATTAAGACAGATATGAGCGAAGCTTATGATAGGATGGAGTGGTCATTTATTGAAGCTGTGATGAGAAAGATGGGTTTCTCAGAAACATGGATCACATGGATAATGAGATGCGTCACGTCGGTCCAATACAAAGTCCTCATGAATGGGCAACCGAGAGGAAATATTATTCCAGGAAGAGGCCTACGCCAAGATGATCATTTGTCTCCTTTCATTTTTATTCTATGCATGGAAGCGCTCGTTAGCCTTCTCAATCATGAAGAGAACCAGGGAAAGATAACGGGGATGCGCGTTAGCCGCGCGTGTCCATCGGTATCCCACCTACTATTTGCTGATGATAGCCTTTTCTTCTGTAAGGCGGAGCCCCGTGAATGTGAAGAAGTAATGAAAGTGATCAGGATCTATGGTAAAGCATCAGGACAATGTATTAACTTTGATAAATCCTCCTTACTCTTTGGTAAGAGGATTAACGCAACCACAAGGCAAGAGATCAAAGATGTACTTGGAATTCAAAAAGATGGAGGGATGGAGACATACTTGGGTATCCCAGAAGATATTAGTGGATCAAAATGCAAGCTCTTTGCCTTCCTAAAAGACAAACTAATGCATAGAGTAAATGGCTAGACAGGACGCTGGCTCTCGAAAGGAGGAAAGTAGGTATTGATTAAGTTCATTTTGCTTGCCCTCCCGACGTATGTTATGTCTACTTTTCTGCTCCAATTGGAGATATGTGAAAACCTTCCCGGTGCTATTGCCCAATTCTGGTGGAGCTCAAATCTCCCAAAGAGAGGAATACACTGGTCGAAATGGGAAAAAGTCTGCCTACCGAGAGAAGAAGGAGGGATTGGATTTCGCATGATTCATGAGTTCAACCTGGCATTATTGGCGAAACAACTATGGAGGCTAACACAAAACCCGGATTCATTGGTTGCACGTGTCTTAAGAAAAAGATATTACAGACTAAGCTCACCTTTACGAGTCAATATTCTGTAAGCAGTCCTTCTTATGTTTGGATTAGCATTTCCGCTGCGAGGGAACTTCTGCTGCTTGGAATAAGACAAAAATACATTCTGGGTATGAGGTTAAGATGTGGGTGGACCCCTGGATTCCATTGAATCCTGCTAGGCCAGCTATACCTATAGCGCCAGTTATGAACCCAAATATGAGAGTAAGTGATCTTATTAATCAGGAGCTGAAGGATTGGGATGTTAATCTACTGGAACAATATGTCAGCCCTGATGATATACTCCTTATAAGGAGTTTAGCCATAAGCACAACTCATAGATCTGACACATTTTGCTGGAACTTCACAAGACATGGACAATATACGGTCAAGTCTGGTTATTGGGTTGCTAAAAACCTTTTGAAGGATGCAGACGAAAAGCAAGTGGTAGAGCCAAGTATTACAAAGCTTCAAGCCTTTGCTTGGAAGATAAAGGCCCCAAAGAAAATTTGTCATCTTATATGGCAACTGTTAACTGGTCATGTGGCAGTAACGAGAAATCTAGTAAGGCGAAATATGAGATGTGACAATTTTTGCCAAGATGTGGTGAACCCGAGAAGTCAGTAACACATGCTATTTTTGAATGCCCACCTGCTCTACAAGTTTGGTTACACTCATCGACTCCAACGAGCTCTGGTGCTTTTCCAGCATCAAGTATCTATACAAATATGAACTACCTCTTTTGGGAAAAAGATGGTTCACTTGAACCAGAGCAAGACAGGGATCCTTATCCCTGGCTAATTTGGTATATTTGGAAGGCTCGAAATGACAAACTCTTTAAGGGAATAGACAGAGATCCTCTGGAACTAGTTCGATATGCTGAGAGTGAGTGTCAAGCTTGGTTTAATGCCAACGAGGCCGTGCCGCCAGTAGTACAAGAGAGTAATGTAGTGGAACCCCAAGTCATAAGCTTGGGCAATATTTGCTTACTGGATGGATCATGGACAGCTGATGCCCAATTTAGTGGATGTGGATGGGTCTGGATGGACAATGGGGGAAAGACGCAACTCATGGGATCACAGAACATCCCCAGAAGAGAATCAGCTCCGCACTCAGAGGTAGAAGCACTGCGATGGTCGATGGAGAATATGCTTCAGCATTCAACATGTCAAAACTTCAGAACATATTGTAAAGAATTGATTGCAATGATCAAGGAACCTCATGCTTGGCCAAGTTTTGCTATGGAATTAGAAAGGATAGAGACATTAATCATATGCTTCCCGTATTTCAAGATTTCTTATGTTCCAAGAGCGCGTAATCAGTTTTCAGACTTTTTAGCTAAGACAGCTAAATCCTTCCATAGGAAGTTATATTTTGTTGGTTGTTTTATTCCGGTCTGATTACCCAGACCACCTCAAACTTGAGTAATAGAATAGCCTTTTGCCGTAAAAAAAAAATATATTAATGAGTCTTTAAGCTTGTGTAAAATAATAATGATAAATCTCATTAAGCATATGCATCTAATCATTATGAAATAAATAAATATGACTGCCATAATCGAACGCTTGGAAATATTTAAAGCGTGAGCCTGAGGCATCTATCTTATTAAATCAGGAACATTACAACTTCTTCTACGTATATTTTAAAAGTGGACCTTATATATTTAAACTAAATGTCTCATCCTTATATATAATACTTACCATAGTCTAACTTTCCATTGATGTGTTTCTTTAAATACAATTCTCTTGTTTGTCCATATTCCATATATGGTTTTTACATTTATTACATGATAATTTAAATAAGATAGATATTAAAAATACTAAAAATATTAATCGTACTAGAATTACCTTATACAATTCATTTTAAATTGATCAGTATATTTTCATTGGTCATATTGATTTTATTAGTACGAATAACATTAAGTAGATAAATCATATACACATACATAAATATATGACTATTCATTAACTACGTTTGGCCTAATCTACTTTCTAAAACAAATAACACATAGCTTTATATATTGTATAGAATATAGTAATATTGTATAGTATTATACTTATACAATAATACTAAAAATAAACCAAACTGAAATATAATATATATCGAAAATGTTTTGAACCATTACGCACAAAATATATTAGACCTCAGATAAAATTCACTTTGAAATTATGTAATAATTATTTTAAAAAATTAAACTTCATAATGTACAAAAATACATAAGTTATATAACAAATTTTGTGTTACAATAAAAAGACATAACTCGCGTTTGCGAAATGTTATTTTTACATACAAAAGACAGTTTTGATACTGTTCTTTAAACACAAAATTGAATTATACAAACTCGATACTACATAAAACTAAACAATATAGAATACATTTTAAAAATAAAACCCGTGCGGATGCACATGGCCTTTGCGAAAATTGTAGATATGTTTATATAATATATAAATATATTATGTTACACATATTTTCATATAAATAATATCCCAATGTAAGTTTTGTATGATAAATGTTGAAAATACAAAATATATAGCACTATATATTTTAAATAATATATACAAAATCAACTTTAAGTTATCATAAAATTTAAAAATCAAATTTAGTAATTAAACACAATAGTACGCATTGTTATTTATCAAAATTTTATATTAATACACATTACAATCATGTGTAACATTTAGTACAAACAAAGATAAAAAAAAAAATTGTTCCCGTTCGGTCGAGCGGGTTATGATCTAGTATTATTAAAAACATAAACCAATACCAAATTAGTATGTCTTGGACCAAATTAAAAACCAGACCCAACATGAGATCTAAATACAACTTGACCCAACCTCCGAATCAAGTTTTAGGTAAATTTTAATAATTAGATTGTGGTCGATTTAGTTAAGTTAGCAACTAGTTATGTTTTAAATTTTGAGTAGTAAACCGATTTATGGAGATACATGTTTTAGTAGTTCGGAGTAGAATTAGGACGAAAAGTTAAAAATTGTATGTATTTATTATTATACGATATTTCTGGTGTGGAAATAAGTCTTTTACCTTTATTTTTATAAATGATTTTCTTCATTTTACTATCTCTTTCCATTGAACTTGTTTGTTGTAAATAGATTCAATTTTAGTTTCGTCGTAATTGATTAAACTTTTAATACAATTGTTGGGATGATTCGAATCGAGTTATGTTCTGTTTTTAATTTTGACTGTGTAGCTCTTCTAATATGTTTGTTTTTAAGTTATCAAGATTTACTTCTGCTTTTATGTGTTTTTATCCGGTTAGTTAATGTTTGTCTCTCATTTGGAATGTCAAAGTAAATTGAAACTATTGTTGTTTTATCTTAATTTAGTACCTGATATTTTTCTTAACTTTTATTTAGATACCATAAACTTTAATTATTTTTGTTTATATAGTTAAAACAAATTGTATCCATTCGTTTGTAACTAGGAGTTTTCTTTCGTCATGTGCAGAAATAAAACTATTAAATATAATATTTTATATTGTAAAAGTAAATTTTAGTTTCCATTAAGAAATTATTATTTTTATTTTAAATTTATTTGTCTGGGAAAAATAAAACCATAAATGTATTTTTTTAGTTTTATTTTTTTATTTGGTTTAACAAGTTTGATTTGACTTAAATTTCAGTAGAGTTAAGATCACATTTATAAAAATAAATTTTAATTTACCACTTTTTTCGTACCATTATTCATGTTTACCACCACTAAAGAGATATTTTCAATAATACATTATTCATTCAGTGGCAAAAGACTCTTATACCCTTGTTCTATATATATATAATAAAACATAAAAAAAAAATTATTTTTTATGTTTTCGAATTATACTTTTCAAATTCAAAATTTTATATAATCTTTTTCTTAAAAAAAAATTCAAATCTTTTTCTATCAAAATTTCTTTTTGAAAATCAAAAATTATTTTTGAAACTACTTTACAAAATTTTTTTAAGTATTTATTTATATATTTATTAGGATCCTAAATTTCACATTCCAAAAATCCTACCTCAACCGTCAACTCTAAAACCCCGTGTTCGGAAACCTGAGCGCCTAGCCGTCTAGGAGGTGGGCGGAAGGAATCCGAGGTGATTTTACTATAATCGTGGGAAAAACTTGGAAGCCTATTAGTCGGCCCACTAAGCCATTCGTGATGTGCCCAAAATGGAGCATCGACCTGCTCGGATTATGGACACGGTCCATGGTGTCGATCTTGTCAACCAACTCGACTCAAACGAGTTTTTACCCTCAGATCGTGCCAATTCCCTTATTGGCTATGCAACCTTGGACGAGCTAAGACCAGCTGATGACACTGAGGACAAGCTGAAACTAGCTGAAGTGCGTGTAGTTGAGCTGAATTGGACTGACACTCACTTGGACGAGCTGAGCGAGTTAGTTTGATCTTCAGACTTACAACTTGATTTCAAATGCAAAAGTAAACTCAAACTTGAATCAATTGCAAAAGTAACCTAAAAGACTATTAAAATTACAACCAGCTCCTTATGAACAAACAAAAACCAATTTTTTTTTACGTTTCTAACCCCCACAAGTCTTCTGGCCAGACGACTTTCCAGTAAGTCGTCCAGACGACTTATTTGAAAGTCGTCTGGTATAGTTATTCTTAAAAATAATTTTAAATTTTTGTAAAAAATATTTTGATAAGTGAAAAATTGAAATCATGTAATTAGCATATGTTTTAAGCTGTATTCAAAAACGCGGCCGAGTTGCCGAGTAATCGGCCGAGTAGGCGCTAGGCGTCACCTTAGCGTGGAGAAAACACTCAATTCGGCTAGTCTAGGCGGTCAACGAGTTAATCCCGCGTTTGACCGAATAATTAAAAAATCACCGTATAATTGTGTAATCCGAGTAGGCCCAATTGACCAATTCTCCATATTTATCTATAACAAAACACGAAGCTCATACTTTTTTTCCCTATTTCCAAGTGCTCTGATCTTTTCTTTAATTATACTAAGTTGAGTTTGAGATTTTATTTGTGTAAGAAACCCTAATATCACGATCTCTGAGTTTCAACCCAAGAGCAAATCGAGTGTTCAAATCTAAGACCAAATCAGGTACTGAATATCTATTTTCACTTGATTTCCTTCTTTATTTCTTTGTTTTTACTTGACTTCAATTAGTTTCTGGGTTCTTGTTTTATCTTTTGGCTTTTGTTTCATCTTGTTTCATCGTGGTTAATGTACTCATCTTTTGGCTTTTGTTAATTTCGTGAAGTTTCTCATATGTGTTCATTATGTCTGAGTTTACTACTAGTATAAGATAAATGTCGTATTTCTCTTGAAGATAAAGGTCTCTGCTCTTCTTCATTGTTACTAAAAGACTTGATTTTGGTTCAACTAGTTAGCTGTGTTTCTAGATTGTGTATTATTTTTCTAGCTAAAGAGTAAAGAGTTATATATATATTTTCAGTTGACTTTTTTTTCCTCATGTTCTGTTAATAATTATTTAGGATATTACTCATGGTTTGCTACATTATGTCACTTATGAATCAATGGATGATCCACCGACAGATAGGCCTCCACCTCTTAAGCGTAACTCAAATGATGTAGGATGGCAGTATGGAGTCTTGTGTGATCCAAGAAGTCTAGACAAAGTTAAGTGTAAATTGTGTGGAAAAGAGTTTTCTGGTGGTGTGTTTAGAATGAAAGAAAACATTGCTCATCTGAAGGGAAATGTGTCAGCTTGTCCTGTATCAAGTAAAGAAGATCAAGAGAAGTGTAAGAAGGTAATTCTTGAAGCAAAAAACAAGAAGAATCTGAAGCGAAAGCATGAGGAAGATTTGCGGGCAGAGGTGAACATAAGTAAAGACAGTGGTACTGAAGAACTGGAAAGAGAGCTTGGAGCACTTAAAACTCCTCGCCCCCAAGGTCCTATTGATCAATATGTGAGCAGCATCAACCCTGAAGCTTCTTTGGCTGCACAGACACAACAACAGAGTATCCACGATGCCATTTCTAAAGAGAAGACACATGCTGTTCGCCAATACTGTTCTAGATGGCTTTACCACACAAGTATCCCCTTCAATGCCACTGACAATGATAGTTTCAGACTGTTTTATGAAGCATTAGGACAGTTTGGGCCTGGTTGGGTGCCTCCAAGTCAGTATCAGCTCAGAGAGCCATTGCTAATTGAAGAACAACAGAGGACAAAGGAAAAATTGAAGAGCTTAGAAGAAGAATGGAAAGGTAAGGCTGCTCAAAGATGACAGATGCATGGACTGACATGAAGAGAAGAAGCATAATGAATCTGTGTGTTAACTCAAGAGGAGGTACATGCTTTGTATCATCAAAGGATACATCAAAAGATTCTCACACGGGTGAGTTTATCTTTAACTATATTGATCAATGCATTGAAGATATCAGAGCTGATAAGATTGTGCAAGTTGTTACTGATAATGCGACCAACAACGTTGCTGCTGCAAAGATGCTCAAGCAGAAGAGACCAAGAATATTCTGGACTGGTTGTGCTGCCCACACAGTTGACTTGATGCTTGAAGGGATTTCAAAGTTGTCTGGTTTTGCTAGAATAATAGATCAAGCAAAGGCTCTCACCATCTTTATATATGCGCATCATAAGACCTTATCTATGATGAGAGCATATATAAAGAGAGACATTGTGCGGCCAGGTGCAACAAGGTTTGCAACTTGCTTCTTGACACTGCAAAGTTTGTACGAGAAGAAGGCACAGTTGAAGAGTATGTTTGGAAGTGATGAGTGGCATGATTGCAAGCATTCAAAGTGTGTGAAAGGTAAAAATGCGAGTGATATTGTGATGACTTACTCATTCTGGAATAGTGTGATGGTTATTCTGAAGGTCTTCAGTCCTCTTGTGAAATTTCTAAGGTTGGCGGATGGGGAAAAGGTTCCATCTCTTGGCTTTATTTTCGGTGAGATCTTAGAATCTAAGAAATCTATCAAGGAAGCTTCTGATCACTTGGAGAAGAATTACCTCCCTGTTTTTCGCATCATTGATGAGAAAATGAAAGGTAGATTGGATACTCCATTGCATATGGCTGCCTACTTCCTCAATCCATTTTATTTCTACAAAGAACCGGATATCCAACTTGACGTGGAGGTCATGGAAGGATTCATTGCTTGTGTTGAGACTTTCTATCATGGAGACTTTGGAAAACAAGATTTATGTGTGAATCATGAAGTTAGTCTATATAAGAACAAAAGTGGTTCTTTTGGTAGAGCCTTGGCACTAAAGGGATGTGAAACAAAAGATGACAAGTTTGATCCAGGTTGGTATTCTCAGTTCACTTGTTTTTATCTGATCCTCTGTTTTTTATTTAATGGTTTTCACTTAATTTCTCTTAGGGAATTGGTGGGCAACTTATGGATGTGGTGCACTACTCTACAAAGGTTGGCTACAAGGATACTTGCTTTGACATCTAGTTCTTCTGGATGTGAGAGAAATTGGAGTAGCTTTGAAGGGGTTAGTCTATTGTCATCTAGCTTCTGTTTTATTACTCTCATATTGCTTACACTTACTAATTTTTTTTATATTATAGATCCACACGAAGAGAAGAAATAGACTAGATGTCAACCGCTTGAATAGTCTAGTGTATGTTCATTTCAATGCAAGGCTACTTAACAAGCAGAAAAAAATCAGAGAGAAAAATGCGGATGTGATATTTGATGATGGCAATGAAGACACTGTTGAAGACTGGCTTGTGGAACATGTGGAAGAACAGGATAGTGATGTTAATTTTCTTATTGCAGTCCAAGCTCCAAGGGTAAGAGATTTATATGATGATGACTTTGAATCTGAAGAAGAAGAAGATATTGTTGACATGGAGTTTGAGCCTGATGTCTTCCAAGACACTTTGCTGTTTCCTGAGACATAGGTTGCTTCGTAAGATTAGTTCATTGTCTTCTTTTCATTGCACATCGTCTCTGTTTTGGTTTTTTGTTTCTCCCGATGTCTGATTTTCTGTATTTGTCTTGGTTTGGAACAGAGATAAATGAGGAACGTGATGTTTTGTTTTCGAGTCATGTTTTTGTTTTTGTTTGTTTTTGCTTTCAAAGTCAAGCTGACATCGTTTTCTTTTTTTTTGCAGGTGTAATGTACAAGATATAACTTCTAACACATCTCTCTACTACACGGTGATAACTTGATCTTTGAAGATTAGAACTTACTTTTTGTATATTCTTAAGATCAAGACAATCTTTTTTTGGTGTATCCTGTGAGGGATTAAACTCACCTCCTGATTTTAGGTCAGGTTAAGATCAAAATGGGAAGATAACGTGGGCTGAATCCCGTGAAGAACTAGAAGAATGAATATACGTTTTATTGATGATTTTTGTAAAGGATCGTTACAAGAGATGTTTTTGATGATTACAAAGAGAAATATTTGAGAAACTCGTGTCTATGATCATTGAATGAATTATCCTTTCTTTTTGATCTTCTGCCTCTTTAAATAGCCTCAGGCTCCATTTTGACCGGCGCTAACAGGTTCCCGAGATCCCCTCCGTGATTTGAGGGATTTGTAACAGCTCCCCTTTGACCGGGTCCTGCGCCTATTTATCTGTCCACGAGCTACCTCTTTGACAGGGCCCTGCGCCTGTTTACTTGTCAACGAGCTGCCTCTTTTCCTTGACCTCTCTGGTGAACATCTCTAGCTCACAGCCTCCGGATCTGACTTACCTGTTTTTGAAGATTGAATTCATGATGGGCCTTTCGCGGCCCGTTATCATTTCTTATTGTCTATCATTAGCTAGGGGGTCATATTTGGGCCCAACAGTTGCCCCCAGCTTTTGAGATAAGATTCCTTTATCTCGAAAGCTAGACCTAGCCGCCGAGCATCAATCTTTTTGTTGAGATTTCGAGCAACAGTTATCTTTATTGAAGATTTCCTTTGCTTAATCTGATGGCTACGATTGCGTATGAAAAGGAGCAAGTATCCGACTTCTCGGCCAGCAAGCTTCCCATTCCTCAATTCTCAGAGAGTTCAGGTACTTTCGAGATTAACATGTTTAATCTATCCTTTTCCGGAGAGTATGGTTCTAACTTAGGTTTGGTGGGCCCTGATTCAGCTCCAGTCGAGACGTCCCAGATGGGCGATGACAAGGAGGCAGATGAGGGAGATCCAGCCAAAGAAAGTGATCCAGTCGAGGGAGACAAGGATGTCGCGATGAGCTCCCGTGATAATGATGTCTAAGAGCTGCGGCTCTTTTTGAATTGTAATGTTGCTTTTCATGACTTTTGCCCAATGGGCTTTGTTTACGTTTCAGACTTATAGCCTGAGGAGGCTTTTAAACCTTAGGGTCTTCTGAACCCTCGTTAGCCTGGGAGGCTTTTAAACCCTTTTATTCAAATTTCGATTTTGTTTTTCGTATTAAGTCGTTTGACTTGGTTTGATCGTTTCTTGGATGAGATTGACTTTTATCAAGTGGAAGTTTTGGTTAGGACATGTATCGTGATTATTATATATAATGTCCAATGACTTATCAGGTCTCGAAGATTTCGAGTGTATTCGATTACTAGGATCCTTAGAAGGAGTTCCTGAAATATTGATATTAGCTCCGGGTTTTTAAGAACCTGAGCTACCCTGAAGACCTTAGGAGGGGGTTCGTGGGAACCTGAATTCGTTTGTGGGATTTTAAGACCCATTGAAGTTTGCTTAGGATTTTAAGACCTTTTGAGATTTGACAAGGATTTTAAGACCTTTTGAGATTTGATAAGGATTTTAAGACCTTTTGGGAATTGATAAGGATTTTAAGACCTTTAGTGGTTTCTAAGGATTTTTAAGACCTTAGATTTAGGTTTGTCGAAGTTTGGTTTCGCCTGAAGGATTTTAAGACCTTCGAGGTTACTAAGGATTTTAAGACCTTAGGTCCCGGTTCGTGGAGACCAGAGTTTGTTGGAAGGATTTTAAGACCTTCGAGATTACTGAGGATTTTAAGACCTTAGGTTCAGGTTGACGGAGACCTGAATTTGTTCGAAGGGTTTTAAGACCTTAATTTCAGGTTCACGGAGACCTGAATTTATTCGAAGGGTTTTAAGACATTAGGTTCAGGTTCACTGAGACCTGAAGTTATTCGAAGGGTTTTAAGACTTTAGGTTCAGGTTCACGGAGACCTGAATTCGTTTGAAGGTTTTTAAGACCTTAGGTTCAGGTTCACGGAGACCTGAATTTGTTTGAAGGTTTTTAAGACCTTAGGTTCAAGTTATTGAGACCTGAATTTGTTTGAAGGTTTTTAAGACCTTAGGTTCAGGTTCATTGAGACCTGAATTTGTTTGAAGGATTTTAAGACCTTAGGTTCAGGTTCGTAGAGACCTGAGTTAGTTCGAAGGATTTTAAGACCTTAGGTTCAGGTTCGTAGAGACCTGAATTTGTTAAAAAGTCAAGGTATCGAAGATAATTGCTTTATTGAAAATAGGATACATGGTATCACAATAATCATATAATCGCTGTTTGGGCTATATGTTCTCAAACATATGCCCCCTTTCGCCATGGTGGAAAAAGTGTTAAAATGAGATTGGTGTTACACTCATAACACAATTGTCTACGTACCCAGTCAAGGGGTCAAGCCTAACGTAATTCGAGGAATTTAAGTATCTAATGATAGTATTTCTTCAGATTTGTGGCATTCCACGATCTGATTTCAGGTACCTAGGTTCGTACCTTCAGGAGCTTATAGACGCCAGGTCGTACCACGTGGATAATCCGGTAAGGATCTTTCCAATTGGTTTCTGACTTCCCAGCATCTGGTTCCTTGGTTCCTTCGAGAACCTTCCTAAGTACCAGGTCACCTACAACAAATTGTCGAGGCCTGACTTTGGAATTATAATATCGAGCCATTGCCTGCTGATAGTTTTGAATCCGAAGCAAAGCTCGGTCTCGTCGTTTCTCGATTAAATCGAGGCTGTCTGATAAGAGCTGGTCGTTAGCTTCGGGATCAGACGTACAGAGCTCTCGACGGAGGCTCCCAGTGGAGGTTTCCGCCAGAACGATAGCTTCCATTTCGTAGGCTAAAGAGAAAGGGGTTTCCTCTGTAGCCTTTCTCGGGGTGGTTCGTCATGCCCAAAGTACTTCAGGTATCTTTTCAGACCAGGTTTTCTTGTTGGTTCCGAGGCGTTTCTTGAGGTTTGCTAATATTGACTTATTAGCAGCCTCCGCCTGGCCGTTACCTTGAGGTCGTCGAGGTGTTGAGAAGGTAAGGCGGATATTCCACTTGTCGCAAAATGCTTTGAAGTCGCGAGAAATGAACTGCCTTCCATTGTCGGTTACGATCTCATACGGGACGCCGTGGCGGCAGACAATGTCTTTCCACACAAATCCTTCGACTTCGAATCTAGTTATCTGTTGGAAAGCTTCAGTATCTATTCACTTCGTGAAGTAGTATGTCAAGACCAAGAGGAAGCATAGCTTCTGCCTTCCTCTTCCTGACGTTATGAGTGGTCCTACGATGTCCATGGACCACCTCATGAACGGGTACTGAGCGGATATTGAGGATAATTTTTCCGCAGGCTGATTTATAATCGGTGCATGCCTTTGGCATTTATCACATGAAGAGGAGTAAACCTCGCAGTCAGCGATAATGGTGGGCCAGAAATAGTCCTGTCTTTTGATTCGGATAGCTAGAGCTCTGCCCCCCATAGTGGTTTCCTCAGGAGCATGCGTGCATTTCTTTCATAAGATTGATAGCATCGAGGCCATGGACGCATTTTAGGTAAGGATCAGAAATGCTTCGTTTATGGAGGGCTGACTTGATTATGCAGTATCTTGCGCTTAATGCTTTGAGTTTTCGGGCCTCCCACTTATTGGAGGGGATCTTACCCTACAAGATGTACTGCATGATCGGTATTCTCCAATCCTCTCTCCCAATGATTTTGTCATGAAGAGATGAGGGCGGGTCTTGTTCAGGTCCCTAAGTGTCGTGACCTGATGTGTCTTGTTCAGGTCCCTGAGTGTCGTGACCTGATGTCTTATTGCCCCCGGAGATATTGGTCGGATTAGGCTCGAAGGAGTCTGAATTCTGAGGAATATCTCCAGTTCTAGTGTTGTTCTCCGGAGTCTGGATCGTTTCTTCGGATGCGCTTTCAAAAGCAGAATGACTCCTGGTCCTGGCTGCGTAGACAGGTGAATCCGAGGTCTGGATCTTGCCCCCGGAGGTATGCTTTTTAAAGCTACGAATTCTGGTTTTTGGGAACCAGTAGGTTGTAAGAACTTGGGTTGCTACCGTGTGGGGGTAGCTACCTTCCGTTTGCTCTTTCGGCTTGCTATCGATCTCAGCTTTGGTAGCTATGTCGATACTTGGCTTTTCGATTCCCTTTACGGGTATGATCCGTTTTACGAGGGGGTCTGATGCTGACGCTAAAGCAGCCAGCGCGTCTGCTGAGGAGTTCTCTTCTCGTGGGATCTTCGTTAGTTCAAATCTGTTAAACTGCTTAGTGAGGTTCCGTAAAACTTCTAGGTATGCCCCCATTCTTTCGTCCCTTGTTTCATACTCGCCGCGGAACTGGCTAGCTACTAGCTGTGAATCACTATAAGCGTTCAGCTCTCGAATTCTGAGGCTTAGGGCGAGTTTTAATCCTGCAATTAATGCTCCGTATTCAGCCTCGTTATTAGAAGCGTTGAATCCGAGCCTGTAGGATTGTTCGACCGATGCCGGAACCTTGTCTTGACGAGGCTCCGTCAACGTACAGACTCCACTTCGGAGCTTCCGTTTCCAAGTCCAGTTGTTCGGAAGCTAGCTCGATTATGAAATCGGAAGGACCTGAGCTTTTGCTGCTGCTCGAGGTCTATACTCGATATCGTATTAACTGAGCTTTATTGCCCATTTAGCTAATCGTCCTGATTGGCTAGGGCTGTGCAAAATTGTTCGCAATGGTTGTAAAGTCATTACGACGATTGAGTGCGATTGGAAATAAGGTCGCAATTTTCTGGCAGCTGTTACGACAGCTAGAGCTAGTTTTTTCATAGTAGGGTATCTAGTTTCGGCGTCTATCAGACTCTTGCTGGTATAATAGACAGGTCTTTGCTCGTTTTGCTCTTCTCGTACCAGCACGCCACTAACTGTAGCGGTTGACACAGCGAGGTACAGATACAATGGTTCTCCCATTACTGGTTTGGCCAAGATGGGAGGTTCGGAGAGGTAAGCTTTCAATTGCTTAAAGGCTTCCTCGCACTCTTCGTCCCATAAGAACTTCTTATTATTTTTTAGAAGTTTGTAGAATGGGAGGCACTTATCGGTGGACCTGGATATGAATCGATTTAATGCTGCGATTCGTCCAGTCAATCTTTGTACCTCTCTGGTTGTCTTAGGTGACGGCATTTCCATAAAGGTAGCTATCTGTTTCGGGTTGGCTTCGATGCCTCTTTCGGTTACGAGGTAGCCGAGGAACTCGCTTGAAGGTACCCCGAAGATGCACTTAGCAGGGTTGAGCTTCATATCGTATTTGTTGAGGATATCGAAGCATTCCCTTAGGTGGGAAATGTGGTTTTCTCCAATTGAGGATTTGACTAGCATATCATCAATATAGACCTCCATGGTTTTCCCGAGCTGGCCAGCGAATATTTTATTCACTAGCCTTTGATAGATAGCTCCTGCATTTTTTAAACCGAATGGAATGACCTTATAGCAATAGGTCCCTCATTCAGTTATGAATGCGGTTTTCTCTTGATCGTCGGGATCCATCATGATTTGATTGTACCCTGAAAAGGCATCCATGAAGGACAGGAGCTGGTGGCCAGCAGTGGCCTCGACCAAACGATCGATGTGAGGTAACGGGAAGCTGTCTTTGGGACAAGCTTTATTTAGGTCGGTGAAATCTACGCAGATTCTCCATTTCCCGTTCTTCTTTTTTACAACTACTGGATTAGCTAGCCAGTCTGGGTAATGTACCTCACGAATGGACCCAGCTTTCATAAGTCGGTCAACCTCGTCGTTAACAGCTTGAGCCTTTTCTAGGCCTAGCCTGCGACGTTTTTGTTTGATCGGTTTGAAAGTGGGGTCTACATTAAGCTTGTGAGTAGTGACGTCGGCGTTTATACCCTTCATGTCTATGGTGGTCCATGCAAAGGTTCCGACGTTGCTTTTTAGAAAGTCGATGAGCTCCTTCTTAGTCTCGAGAGGTAGCTCGGATCCGATACTCACTTGCTTTTCAGGATTTGAGTCGTCGATACTAACTTGCTCGGTGAGGTTCTTTGGAAGACCTCGAATATTTTGTTGTATCTCACGACCCTCCTGGATCTGTAATTGCTATTGGGGTGATTCTTTGAGAATTTCGAATCCTCCCACGTAACAGATCCTGGAGATCTTTTGGTTACCATGCACGGTAGATATCTCTTCAGGTGTCGGGAATTTCACATATTGGTGATAAGTTGAAGCTATTGCTTTCATCTTATGGATCCAAGGTCTTCCTAGGATCGCGTGAAACGGGGAAGGTCTGTCGATGGCTACAAAATTCATCATTTTCATGATTCCGCCAGCTATAATTGGGAGCTTAATAGTTCCCAATGAGGTATTTGTTTCTCCGGAAAAGCCTATGAGGCTAGCTTTCTGGTCGATGATTTCGTACTTATCTATTTCCATCCCCTTTAGGGCGTTATAGAAAATGAGGTCGACGGAGCTCCCGGTGTCTACCATGAGCTTGGGTACTTCGTACCCTACGATGTTCAAGGTGACGGGGCATTGTCGTGAGGTCTGTCAAGGTTTGACGTCTCACTTTCCCAAAAGGAGATCTTAGTGTTCGACTCGAGGTTAGGAGGCTTGGATTGAGTGTTAGACACAGCCTTCCATACATGAGTTTTAATAGAATTAACGGAGTCTTGACACATATCGGATCCTCCGAGGATGTAGTCTACCCTTGAGCTGGAGCTCGATTGAGGTAGCGGTTTGCTCAGGAGGGCCTCAACTTGTAGGCTTTTTCCTTGGGGGAGCTTCCCGAGGACCATGTCGACTCTTTTCTTAGGAGCTGGGGGTGGTGAATCAGTCTCTTTTTCACGAGGCCTTTCTCATTTCGGTGAGGTATCTCTGGGACCTCTTTTCTGGTAGGGCTGTGGTTTCTTGAGGTCTAAGCCCTTTATTTCTCCGGCAGCAAATTTTATTGCTAGTTGTCGTTGGAGGTCCCAACATTCATCGGGTGCGTGCCCTTTCCGATCATGGTAAGAGCAATGTTTGTTCTCATCATGTCCTTTTGACCAAGGGGTTTTATTTGCTGCGGCGACAGGTTTTCCTTCCTTATCTTCCTCGATTGCATAGGAGTGTTCCCCATGGGTCTGATTATTTCGAGAGTTCTTCTTTTTATGAGGTCCTCTTGCTTTCGAGGTTTCGTTTTTCGAATGACTCTGGGATTTTTTGTGGAGTTTATTCAGTGCAGCTGTTTCCTCTTCCAGGTTAACATATCTGGAGGCTCTATGAAGAGCATCGTCGATAGTTGGGGGAGGATTGAGCGTTAGCTCCGACCAAAGTTCTGATTTATACCAGAGACCTCTCCTGAGAGCCTCGATGGCAACTAGATCATTGGGATTCGAGAACTTAGTTCTCACTGCTCTGAATTTTTCGATGTAGGCTCGTAGCGAGTCTCCCACTCCTTGTTTAATTTTCCAGAGGTCAGCCTCGGATGCTTGCTTTTAGGATGTGAGTCGAGTATTGCTTCATGAAGGCATTACTTAACTGGTCGAAACTGTCTATCGAATTTGGTTCAAGACCAGAGAACCATTCGAGGGCTGTTCCGACAAGGTTTTCGGCGAATGTCCTGCAGTAACCTGCATTGCATTCTTCTTTCGTGAAGTGAGCCTTCACGATAGCTAGCCGGAAGGCTCTTAGGTAGGCCTTCGGGTCCAAGGTCCCGTTGTATTCGGGGATCTTAATTTTTCGGGTATCTCTTACGTAAGAGCTGGCAATTCTGTCAGTGAATGGAGTTCCACAGGTATCCTCAATCAAGCTCTCGATTTCGGGAGCTGAGCTCGTTGCCTTGTGGACTTGAGCACCCAGTTTTTGGAGAGCTGCGTGAGTCCGCTCCAGATATCTACGAATAGCCTCAGGTCCCTCTAGAGGAAGGACAGTCGGGTCATCGTTAGGTACCTGACGAACATGTACCTGGCGAACAGGTCCCTGATGGAATCGTGTTCGATCATTTTTCCAAGTGCTCGGTGGGCTGATTTGCTCACTGGCTATTGGGTTATTTTGACGAGTTAGGTTAATGGGGCGAGCTGTAGGATCAGCATCCGTCCTTTGATGTTCGCCCGGATTCGTGTTTAGGTTTCTGGCCCGAAACATCGGAGCTGACATTCTGCCCCCGGACGAGTCAGATACTCCTTCTCCTGACCTAAGAATAGGTGGTGGAGGAGGTAAGCGAGCGCTCTGACCAGTAACCTGATCGGGAATAGAGCTAGTCGATGCTATGTTGCTTCCCATAGCACTGGTGAGGGGTGGACTGAACACGGGAGCTGTCCTAGCATGAGGCGTTTGGGAAGCTGGTCCCTGTTCTCCCGATCCAGTGTTATCAAGGGAAAAGTCGAGACGTCCTCGAGGGAACGAGGGGTCAGTTATTTGATCTAGGAAGGTCACTCCCGAGCCCTGACGTTGCGGTGGTTGGGTTGTTGCGGTTAGAGATCTAGTGACCTCTTCGAATCGTTGCTGCCGAGCGGCTAGCTGTTGCATTGTACGCTCACCTTCTTGAGCTTTTCCTACCACCTGCATCATCATGCGACGGATCTCAGAGAGCTGAGCCTCCGTCTGGTTCGGAGCAGGTTGGTGCTGAGGGGTAACGAGGGCTGGGAGCCCTGGATCGATCCCACTAGAGGTTCTCGTGCTGGCTGCTCCAGCACTGTTCATCGAGATACTGTTCATCGAGATACTGTTCATCGAGATACTGTTCGTCGAGATACTGTTCTTCCAGTACTGTTCATCCGAGTATTGTTCATCGGGATACTGTTCATCGGGATACTGTTCATCGGGATACTGTTCACCGAGATACTGTTCACCGAGATACTGTTTTTCCAGTACTGTTCATCCGAGTACTGTTCATCGGGATACTGTTCATCGGGATACTGTTCATCGTGACACTATTCAGTGGTTAGATGAATTTGTTGTCTGATCGACTGGATTCATCCTTAAGTTGGAGTAAGGGATTCCATTGTTTCTTCCCCACAGACGGCGCCAATTGTGAGGGATTAAACTCACCTCCTGATTTTAGGTCAGGTTAAGATCAAAATGGGAAGATAACGTGGGCTGAATCCCGTGAAGAACTAGAAGAATGAATATACGTTTTATTGATGATTTTTGTAAAGGATCGTTACAAGAGATGTTTTTGATGATTACAAAGAGAAATATTTGAGAAACTCGTGTATATGATCATTGAATGAATCATCCTTTCTTTTTGATCTTCTGCCTCTTTAAATAGCCTCAGGCTCCGTTTTGATCGGCGCTAACAGGTTCCCGAGATCCCCTCCGTGATTTGAGGGATTTGTAACAGCTCCCCTTTGACCGGGTCCTGCGCCTATTTATCTGTCCACGAGCTACCTCTTTGACCGGGCCTTGCGCCTGTTTACTTGTCAACGAGCTGTCTCTTTTCCTTGACCTCTCTGATGAACATCTCCAGCTTACAGCCTCCGGATCTGACTTAGCTGTTTTTGAAGATTGAATTCATGATGGGCCTTTCGCGGCCCGTTATCATTTCTTATTGTCTATCATTAGCTAGGGGGTCATATTTGGGCCCAACATATCCCATGTATAGAACTTAGCTTTTGTATTTTGAACTAGATGTGTATTAGAAGAAATTTCAATATATTTTGGAGTATAAGCTTTGTGTTATAAATTTATAATATATTTTATAAATTAAAATATATCAATTATTTGATGAAAAAATATAAAATATATATATATATATATAACTAAAAATTACTCCCCGATTACTCTCCGTTTAATCACCGCTTTTTTGATAACTCGCTAGGCCCGACGTCGCCGCAAGACTAGCGCCTAGCGCAATATCGAACATGGGTTTTAAGTGATATAAATTAAGATATAACAAAATTGAATTATTTTCAACATAGATGAATGAAAGTAGTGAGTCATGATATTCTTTGGTTTAGGTTTTGCCAACATATGTTGTAGTATTGTATGTGTCCTTAGGGTTAGATTTTGGAAAGCATAAATGTTTTTTTGAAAAATTTAAAATTTACCTAAGTGTGTTTATATCTGTGTATAGTAAACATTATTTAAATTTTATTTGATTTTATAACGTGTTTAGTTAGTTAATTTAGTCAATTTAGCTTAAAGGTTAAATTTAGGAGCTGGACGACTTACTTGTAAGTCGTCTGGTGAATATATTTATGGTACACGACTTACTAGTAAGTCGTCTGATGTATAGAATTCAACAGACGACTTACTAGTAAATCGTCCAAACCGGACCAAACCTACAATTTTACTAATGTACTTTTAAACCTAACCGGATTATTTACCGCACATATATAAAATGATTTTTATTCACCTTTTTGCGAAATTCAGAAAACCCTCGATTCTCTCTAATCCATCGTTCTCACCGCCGGTTATCTCTCCTCCTTTTTCACCGTCGTTCTCACCACCGTTCTCACTGCCGCTTCCTCTATTTTAGATCTGAGAGGAAATCGTAGCGCTGTTTCGCGTCTCGTTCTCACCGCCGGTTCTCTGTAAATCCTAGCGCAGTTTTTCTCAGAGGCGTCTCGTTGAACTCCGCCGCCGGTAAGTTACATCTCTTACTGTCGAGTGATTGATTGAGGAAAAGATGAACATAAAACGTTATCTCTATCAATTTATGACTTAAGGTGTATCTATAGTCGTTCTCACCGCTCTTCTTCTTTTTACTTCTATTTTTTCAGATATATAACCGCTGTGTCGAAGGCGACTATATCTTCTCCGAATTTTCAGGTCAGCTTTAAAATGTTCTACTGGAAGTCTTGGAAGATTTGCCAGACGACTTAATTATAAGTCGTCTGGAAAGTCTCCAGACTTATAATTAAAATGTTATACTAGATGGTTGTGTGTTTGAGATGGTTGTCTTTAATTGTTTTGCAGATAAAAATTGGATATTCCAGAACTCCCCTGGAGGATACATACATTAGGGGACCCCCACACTGAAGAGAATTTTGTATCATACGGATTGTTCGAAGTTGCATACTGCTTTAAAGAATGCTCTTCATGATGACGAATATGAAGAGCTGAAGGAGTCAAAGTTGGGATTTTTCATCAAGTTCAAAGATCTGGGATTTGATTGGGCTTCAAGGCTTCACTACATGCTCAGTTTCCAGCTCACATAAAGAAGAAGTATGAGCTGTGGAGTCTCGTTGGTCCATAACCGGTGAGGTTTTCACTGTTAGAGTTTGAAAACCTCACCAGTTCGGCTGGAAGACATTCCAGACGACTTTACTATAAGTCTTCTGCGAAGTCTTTTTTTTTCACCTTTCTTAATCCGTCAAATATCTAAGTTCATATCTTCTATTTACTGCAGACTACGGTGATCAACTTTGTTGAGAAGGACATTGGTGATATGTTTCCACAATGGGACTCTGATGTTGAGGACCTGGCCGCGGAGAACATAATTAAAGTCATGTTTAATCAGAGACCATGGAAGTGGACCATGGATTGCTGGGAATTCACCGGTACTTGGATCAATACAAAGCCGGCGGTTGTGAGTCCAGCGAAGAAATAGATAGTTGTGGTGAAAGAAGACAGTCCAAGACCTCAGAAGAAAACTCGTAAAGAGGCACCTGCAGAGGCACATGAAGAGGCTAGTGAAGAGGTTCATACAGAGGCTCGTTCAGAGGTGACTACGAGTGTTGGTTAGATGACCAAAGAGGATATTGAAAGAAGCTTCAAGGACCTAGCTAATGCCTTGAGGGAAGGGTTTGAGACGTGCTTTAAGGAGATCAAGCATCTGTCGGCTAGAATGGAAGCTGTGGAGAAGAAGGTTGGTATCACCAGAAAGGGGACATCATCTAATGCTTTTCAAAACACTACTTCTCCGACTAAATAGACGCAATAACGTGGGGGCAGTGCCAAATCCTCTTCCAAAACCTCTCAGAAGAGATTGAGTAGACACATTCCTAATAATAAGAACTGAAAGTTGGATTTGCTTTGTTTCTTGTATGTGCTTCGTTGTTTATAGTGTGCTTGTTTTGTTTCTATTTATGGATTTTGTATATGGATGTTGTTTCATGTTTGAAATGGATCTTTGGTTAATATTGTATAAACCCATCTTGTACATCGTAATTGCAGAGTGAAAGTTTTAATGGGGCGAAAGCGGGAAGGAATAGAAAGGAGGATCGTAAGGAGGATCATAAGGAGGATCCTTTGCTTATTGTCTCTACAGATGCTAGTTCCTCGAAAGAGCTGAGTCTAGTGATAGCAGATTTTCCCGAGGATAAAGATCCAGAATCGAGCGTTCTTCTATTGGACAAACAAAGCATCTACTCTTTCAGATTTACAAAAGGAAGAAGCTAGATATCATACAAAAAGGGATGCTGCTTTAGCAGTTTGTCGTGGAAAGAGTGATCGAACAAGGAAACTTGCTGCCTTACAGCAATCTCCTTATACGGCAAATAGCACGGCCAAAGTGATCATTCCAAACAAAAAGTTTTTCCCAGGGTATAAACCTTTTTCACCAGTCGACAAGAAACAGTTGAAGGAACTCGCTGATTGGTTGAAAACTGATTTGTAGATGATTGCTTTTTTCATAACAGCTTGCTTTAGTTTACAAAAACTGATTGATTTTCTACATTTTGTGTTCGCAGTCATTATATGACTCCTCTCAAAGATAAACCACTTAAAAGTCCAACTCGGTGGTATCACACCCTCCGAACCTCCTTATCCTGGCTAGACGACTGTGTAAGTCTTCTGATATGAATTATGTCTTCTATTAGTAAGTTGTCTGGTAAGTCTTCTATGTAGAAGACTTTCTAGACGATCGACTTCTTACCATGAAGTCGTCTGATATCTTCTGACTTGTATTATTTTATCTGCAGCGTATGGATGCTTGGATTAATATGCTGAGGAAGAGGTACGATGCTAAGCCACCACATTTCAGGAGCGAGAGAATGTGCTTCCTTAATCATCTCTTTTCTCGGCAATGGAGAAACCAGTACAAGTATTTTAAGGACTCGCAGCCCGATCACAACGGTTTAGGAAGAAGACTCCCTGGTGGGGCGTGGAAACTATTATTCATGATCTGTCCCATCATTTTGCCAATCGAACAAGTTTTGGGGGGCGGATATTGATGATATCTATGTGCCAGTGAACTACAAAGATACTCATTGTTGTAGAACCTAAAATCTACACTCAGTATTTTGTAGTATTTGTAAAGTAAACTACGGAAGTGACAAAAATTATAGGCAACGATATCCTTAGAAGACAACAATGTAATCAGAATTCGGTTGACAAAAATGGACTTTTATTGATTAAGAGGACGACTACAAGGAATAACAAAGAGATTGACTATAACAAGGAGATCGATCAACAATAAGAACTAAGACGAAGTGAGAAAGGTAAAAATGTGTGGTGTGCTCTCTCTCTAGGGTTTTTGCTGTGTCTTTACCATTGATCTCTTCTCCCTTTTATAAGCTCGACTCCGCTATCCTTGCAACTGCTTCCGCGACCTTCTCGACTTCGGCGACCTCCTTTTCTACTTCGTTGATGTCGCTATGGGTCTTGTTCTTTTACAGCCCATTTTAAACATAGCCCATTTAGCCTATGTCCAAAATTGGGTCCAAGATTTGTCCCCCAATCTCTTTTCCTTTGATCAAAATGGGAAGAGACGGTTCGGTTTACTCGGTTTGGGAATTGGTTAGATTTTTTCCGGTTTTCCATGCTTTGATTTGTCCGTTACTTCGCGCCGCATAACGGTCGTTCGCGTGAATTTCTAGGGCGAAGGTAGAACGATTATGGCGGTTGTTGGGGTCAAAAACGGTTATCTCGAAATCAATGGCTAAAAATATTTATCGTGTGCGGACTTTCCATAAAACAAGCGTCGAAAGCAAAACAAGTCGTATAGCTTAAAAAACCTATGTTAAAGTCGATCGTTCTTGTTTTACACGATAAACTTTACGAGAAAACCAACTCAGATTTAGTCGTAAAACTTCGATGATACAATCAAGAACAACCGAGAGACATTAGGTCCATAGCTGATATGACACGACCATACGAAAGTATACGGAAGAAACGAGAAGTAATCTAAGTTTGGACAGGCCGAACGACAAGGAATCCGCCTTGAAACTTCAAAGAGCACGTTCTCTCAAACCGTGAGGACCCAGAAAACGAGCAAGATATCAAATCGAAGCCCTCGCCGAGGTCCTGGCCGCCGGGCGGCTAGCCCCCGTGCTGGCCGTGGCTGCCGGCGGCAAGCGCCCGTGCTGGCCGTGGCCGCCGGGCGGCTAGCGCCCATGCTGGCCGTGGCTGCCGGGCGGCTAGCCCCCGTGCTGACCGTAGCCGCCGGCGGCTAGCGCCCGTGCTGGCCGTGGCCGCTGTTGGGCCCGAATATGGCCCGATAGCTGATTGCTGAATGATAAAAGATGAAACAGGCCGCGACTGGCCCATCGCGAATTCGACACCTAAGAGGAGCTAAGCTAAAGCCAAAGGCTGAGAGCTAAGGCGATCGTTAAGAGGTCACGGTGAAGAGGAAGCTCACATCATAACAACAAGAAGCGCAGGACCCGGTCAAAGGGAGGCTGTTGCAGATACCACTTCAAGCGGAGAGGATCTCGGAGATTAGTTGAAGATAATCTAATGAAGTCCAGGGCTATTTAAAGAGAAGGTCGAAGACTGAAAAGAGGACCCCGATTCAACGGATATTTTACTCAATATTCATCAAAACATTCTCGTCGTAATACTCTTGTAATCTTTATATTCATCAAGAGAAACATCTTTTTGTAACCATTCTTTGATCACATTATCAATACAAATCCAATTCATTCTATAAGTTCTTACGGGATTCAGCCCACGTTATCTTTCCCTAACCTTTCCTAAACATAAAACCTGATCTAAAATCTAGGTGTGAGCTTTACCCCTCACAATTGGCGCCGTCTGTGGGGACGAAACAATCGAATCCCTTACTCTAACTTGAGGATGAACCCTACCGATCAGACAACAAACCCGTCTGACCTTAACCTCCCGATTCAGAGCGATGGCTCACTGAACGACGGAGGCTCTAGTCTCGTAATCACAGAGCCTCAACATAGCGATCACTGATCTGGGCAACAGCTTACGGCTGGTGCTCAAACGAGCCAAACTACAACCGGAGGCACTAACCCGAGATCATCGGGTGGAAACACTCCTGGGCTCCCGATTACCGAGAATCCTCAGCAGCAGGCCATTCCGAATCAAACGGAGGCTCAGCTCTCTGAGATCCGCCAGATGATGATACAATTAGTAGACAGAGCTCAGGAAAGTGAGCGCACGATGCATCAGCTGACTGTACGTCAGCAACGATTCGAAGAGATAACTAGATCTCTAAACGCAACAACCCAACCACCGCAACGTCAAGCTCTGGGGGTCATTTTTCATGATCGATTAACCGATCCCTCATTTCCCGAGCACGTTTAAACTTTTCCCCTGATAGCACTGCCCCGGAAGGACGCGGATCTGCTTTCCAGACATCTCATACCGGAACAGCTCCCGTGTTTAATCCACCTAACGCCAGTGCTATGGGAAGTAACATAGCGACAACTAGTTCCGCACCTGGTCAGGTTACTGACAGGAGTACTCGCTTACCTCCTCCGCCGCCTGATCCTAGGACCGGAGCAGGAGTATCCTTCCCATCTGGGGGCAGAGCGTCAGCTTCGGTTTATCAAACCAGAAGCTCGATCCCAAATGGGGACAGTTATCAAAGGATAGATTCCGATAACCCAAGAAATGGCGAGCGACTTAGCCCACCAACCGCATGGGAGGATGAGCCAACTCGATTCCGTCAGGAACCTGCCCGTCGGGTACCTACGAACGATCCAAACGTCCTTCCGTTTGAAGGACCTGAAGCTATCCGTAGATATATGGAGCGAACTCACGCGGCTCTCCAGAAATTGGGAGCTCAAGTCCATAAAGCTACGAGCTCAGCTCCCGAAATCGATAGCTTGATCGAGGAAACCCGTGGAACTCCATTCACGGACAGAATCGCCAGCTCTCACATAAGAGATACCCGAAAAATCAGAATTCCTGAGTATGATGGGACCTCCGACCCGAAAGCCTATTTGAGAGCTTTCTGATTGGCAATCGTTAAAGCCCATTTCACACAGGAAGAATGTGAAGCAGGTTACTGCAGGACATTCGCCGAAAATTTGGTCGGAACAGCCCTTGAGTGGTTCTCCGGTCTCGAGCCAGCCTCGATAGACAATTTCGATCAATTAACTAACGCCTTCATGAAGCAATACTCAACCCATATCCTGAAGCAAGCCTCTGAGGCCGACCTTTGGAAGGTCAGTCAAGGAATGGGAGACTCACTACGAGTCTACATTGAGAAATTCAGGGCAATAGGGACTAAGCTCTCGAATCCTAACGACCTAGTCGCCATCGAAGCCCTTAGGAGAGGTCTGTTCTATAGATCGAAATTCTGGTCAGAGCTAACACTCAATACTCCTCCAACTATCGATGACGCTCTTCATAGAGCCACCAAATATATTACTTTGGAGGAGGAGACAGCTGCACTGGATAAACTCCACAAGAAACCTCAGAATCATTCGAAAGGTGAATCCTCTGAGACTAAGGGACCTCATAAAAAGGGTAACCCTCGAAATAATCAGACTCAGGGAGAACATTCCTACGCAATCGAGGAAGACAAGGAAGAGAAACCTGTTGCAGCAGCAAACAAAACTCCCTGGTCAAAAGGCTTCGATAAAGGCAAACGTTGCTCTTATCACGATCGCGAAGGACACTCAACCGAGGAATGTTGGGACCTCCAACGCCAGCTGGCAGCTAAATTCGCAGCTGGAGAAATAAAGGGCGTGGACCTTAAAAAGCCATCACCTTATCAGAAAAGAGGCTCCAGGGACACTTCCCCGAAACGCGAAAGGTCACCTGAGAAGGAGACCGATTCGCCACCTCCAGCTCCCAAGAAAAGAGTCGACATGATTCTTGGGAAATTCCCCAAGGAAAAAGTTTACAAGTCGAAGCTCTCTTGAGCAAACCCTCCCCTCAATCGAGCCCCGACTCGAGGGTGGACTGTATCCTTGGAGGATCGGACATATGTCAAGACTCCGTCAATTCCATTAAGAATCACGTGCGGAAGGCTGTGTCTAACACTGGACCTAAGCCTCCTAACCCTGAGTCCAATACTAAGATTTCTTTCTGGGAAAGCGAGACCTCAAATCTCGACAGACCTCACGATGATGCATTGATTGTCACCCTGAACATCGCAGGATACGAGGTTCCTAAGCTCATGATAGACACAGGAAGCTCTGTCGACCTCATTTTCTATAACACCCTAAAAGGGATGGAAATAGACGACTACGAAATTATTGGCCAAAAAGCTAACCTTGTAGGCTTCTCCGGAGAAACAGCTACCTCATTGGGAACTATCAAGCTCCCAGTCATAGCTGGCGGAATAATGAAAATGACCAACTTAGTAGTCATCGATAGACCTTCCCCGTTCCACGCGATTTTGGGAAGACCCTGGATTCACAAAATGAAGGCAGTAGCCTCAACGTACCATCAGTGCGTAAAATTCCCAACACCCGAAGGGATAGCTACCGTACATGGTAGCCAGAAGATATCCAGGATCTGCTATTTGGGAGGATTCGAAATCCTCAAAAAGTCCTCCCAATAGCAATTACAGATCCAGGAGGGTCGCGAAATGCAACAAAATATTCGAGGTCCCCCCAGGAACCTAACCGAAAAAGTTTGCATCGACGACTCAGATCCTGAAAGACAGGTGAGCATCGGGTCCGAGCTACCTCCTGAGACAAAAAAGGAGCTCATTGATTTTTTGAAAAGCAATGTCAAAACCTTTGCATGGTCCACCAGTGACATGAAAGGAATAGATCCGAACGTCACCACCCATAAGCTAAAAGTTGACCCTACTTTCAAACCGATCAAACAGAAGCGTCGTAAGCTAGGCCTCGAAAAGGCTCAAGCTGTTAACGACGAAGTTGACCGACTTACGAAAGCTGGGTCCATTCGAGAGGTACATTACCCCGACTGGTTAGCTAACCCAGTAGTGGTAAAGAAGAAAAACGGGAAATGGAGAATCTGTGTAGACTTCACAGACCTAAACAAAGCTTGTCCTAAAGACAGCTTCCCGTTACCTCACATCGACCGCCTGGTTGAAGCAACAGCTGGCCATCGACTCCTATCCTTCATGGATGCCTTCTCAGGATACAACCAAATCATGATGGATCCTGAGGACCAGGAGAAAACTGCATTCATAACCGAACGAGGAACCTATTGTTACAAGGTTATGCCATTCGGATTAAAGAACGCATGAGCTACCTATCAGAGGCTAGTAAATAAGATGTTTGCTGGACAACTTGGAAAAACCATGGAGGTCTATATCGACGACATGCTAGTCAAATCCTCAGCTGGAGAAGATCATATCTCCCACTTAAGAGAATGCTTCGATATCCTTAACAAGTACGATATGAAGCTCAATCCCACTAAATGTACTTTCGGGGTACCCTCAGGCGAGTTCCTAGGCTATCTCGTAACCGAAAGAGGCATTGAAGCCAACCCGCAGCAGATAGCAACCTTCCTAGAAATGCCGTCACCTAAGACGACCAGAGAGGTACAGAGATTGACTGGACGAATCGCGGCAATGAATCGATTCATATCCAAGTCCACCGATAAATGTCTCCCATTTTACAAGCTTCTAAGAAATAATAAGAAGTTCTTATGGGACGAGAAATGTGAGGAAGCCTTCAAGCAATTGAAAGCATATCTCTCCGAACCTCCGATCCTATCTAAACCAGTAGTAGGAGAGCCATTGTACCTATACCTCGCTGTATCAACTGCTGCAGTCAGCGGCATTCTAGTACGAGAGGAACAAAACGAACAAAGACCTGTCTATTACACCAGTAAGAGTTTGATAGACGCCGAAACCAGGTACCCTGCAATGGAAAAACTAGCTCTAGCAGTCGTAACAGCTGCCAGAAAATTGCGACCTTACTTCCAATCGCACTCGATCGTTGTAATGACCTCACAACCATTACGAATGATCTTGCACAGCCCTAGCCAGTCAGGGCGATTGGCTAAATGGGCCATAGAGCTCAGCGAATATGATATTGAGTATAGACCTCGAGCAGCAGCGAAAGTTCAGGTCCTTGCCGACTTTATCATTGAACTAACATCCGAGCAGTTAGACTCCGAAATGGAATCTCCGAAGTGGAGCCTATACGTCGACGGAGCCTCATCAAAACAGGGCTCCGGTATCGGTCTAAGGCTAACCTTCTTCAGCAGGAGAAACCATTGAGCAGTCATATAGGCTCGGATTCAGCGCCTCAAACAACGAAGCTGAATATGAAGCACTAATCGCAGGGTTGAAGCTCGCCCTAAGCCTCGGAATCCGAGAGCTAGATGCTTATAGTGATTCACAGCTAGTAGCTAGCCAGTTTCACGGAGAATATGAAACGAGGGACGAAAGAATGGGGGCATATCTCGAAGTCGTCCAGAACCTCACTAGGCAGTTCGACAAATTCGAGCTAACGAGAATCCCACGAGGAGAGAACTCCTCAGCAGATGCGTTGGCTGCTTTAGCTTCCACGTCAGACCCCCTCGTAAAAGGATTATACCCGTAGAAGGAATCGAGAAACCAAGCATCGACATAGCTACTAAAGCTGAGAAAGAGAGCAAACTAACAGCGCAACTCGAAGGTACCTGCCCTGAAACGGTAGCTACCCAGGTTGTCACAACATTTTGGTTTCCAAAAACCAGAATATGCAGCTCTAAAAAGCATACCTCCGGGAACACAATCCAAATCATGGAAGATATTCCTCGAAATTCAGACTCCCTAGAGCCTGATCTCAAGAATACCCATGGGGGCACCAACTCAGACCCAATCATCTGCAGAGTTAAACCAGAAGCCGTACAGCTCTCCAAAATTCATCTGGAGGTATTCCTCGGAATTCAGACTCCCTGGAGCCCAATCCTACCAATACCTCCGGGGGCACCACGACACCAGGTCCCGAACAGGAACCTCCCTCGTCTCTTCATAACAAAGTTGTAGGAAGAGAGGATTGGAGAATTCCAATCACGCAATACATCCTGGAGGGAAAGACTCCACCCAATAAATGGGAGGCTCGAAAGCTCAAAGCATTAAGCGCGAGATATTGCGTAACTGAATCTGTCCTCCTCAAACGAAGCATTTCCGGACCTTACCTAAAATGCGTCCATGGCCTCGTTGCTATGAGACTCATGAAGGAAATGCACGATGGTTCCTGCGGGAACCACTCTGGAGGAAGAGCTCTAGCCATCAGAATCAAAAGACAAGGATATTTCTGGCCTACCATTATTGCAGACTGTGAGGCCTATTCCTCTTCATGCGACAAATGCCAGAGGCATGCACCGATTATACACCAACCTGCGGAAAAGCTGTCTAACATATCCGCCCCTTATCCATTTATGAGATGGTCCATGGATATCGTGGGACCACTAGTAGCATCAGGAAGTGGAAAGAAGAAGCTACGCTTCCTTTTAGTCCTAACAGACTACTTCACGAAATGGATAGAAGCTGAAGCTTTCCAACAGGTAACCAGGGTCGAGGTCGAGCAATTCGTATGGAAAGAAATCGTGTGTAGACACGGCGTCCCATACGAAATCGTAACTGACAACGGAGGACAATTCATATCCCACGATTTCAAAATATTTTGTGACAAGTGGAATATTCGCCTGACCTTCTCATCACCTCGCCGACCTCAAGGTAACGGACAGGCGGAGGCTGCTAATAAATCAGTATTAGCAAACCTCAAGAAACGCCTCGGAACCCAGAAGGAACTCTGGTCAGAGAAGTTACTTGAAGTACTTTGGGCATGTCGGACCACCCCACGAAAAGCTACAGAAGAAACTCCTTTCTCCTTAGCATATGGGATGGAAGCTGTCGTTCCAGCTGAAACCATTGCTGGTAGCCTCCGCCGGGAACTCTGTACGTCCAATCCCGCAGCTAATGATCAGCTCCTAACCGACAGCCTCGATCTAATCGAGGAAAGACGGGACCGAGCTTTGATTCGCATTCAGAACTATCAGCAAGCAATGGCACGACAGTACAATTCCAAAGTCAGGCTCCGGCAGTTCGCTGTAGGTGACCTAGTACTTAGGAAAGTTTTCGAAGGAACCAAAGAACCAGATGCTGGGAAGTTAGGAACCAACTGGGAAGGTCCCTACCAGATCATCCACGTGGTACGACCTGGCGTTTACAAGCTCCGAAAGGTGCGAACCGGGGTACCTGAAATCAGATCGTGGAATGCCACGAATCTTAAGAGATATTATCATTAGGTACCTAAAATTCCTGAACTACGTTAGGCTTGATCCCTTGACTGGGTACGTAGGCAACTCCGTCATGAGTGCAGCCCCAACCTCATCTCAACACTTCGTTCACTACAATCAAAGGGGGCATATGACTAATTAAAATCACATAGCCCACACAGAAAGTGTATGATCGTTATAATGCAACAATTGTATGATTACTGTGATACCACGTATCCAATTATCAATAAAGAAATTATTCTTGATATCTCAATTCTTTGACCAAAGCAGGTCCCCGTAAATGTGGACCTAGAGTCCTAAAAATCCTTCGGATTAGCTCAGGTCCCTACAAACCTGGATCTAAGGTCTTAAAATCCTTAACAATCTAAAAGGTCTTAAAACCCTTCAAGCAATATCAGGTCTCGACGAACCCGGACCTAAGGTCTTAAAATCCTTACCAAATCTCTAAGGTCTTAAAATCCTTACCAAATCTCCAAGGTCTTAAAATCCTTGTCAATTCTCCAAGGTCTTAAAATCCTTATCAAATCTCCGAGGTCTTAAAATCCTCATCAAATCACAAAGGTCTTAAAATCCTAAGCAAGTCTCAACGGGTCTTAAAATCCCACAAACAAGTTCAGGTTCCCAAGAACCCCCGCCTAAGGTGTCCAGATTAAACTTAGGTTCCTAAAAATCCTAAGTTAGTCCCGATACTCCAAGAATTCCTCTTAAGGAACTAAAAACGACCAAAGTCTTCCAGACTTATCATAAGATTCGATTATGATCAAGTTGTCATATTTCACGACTAAAGCCAAAAACTCAAAATGAAACGAAAACCAAGTTTGAAATTAAACAAGGGTTTAAAAGCCTCCCCAGGCTAACAAAGATTCGAAGTGCAATCAGATAACGGTTTAAAAGCCTCCTCAGGCTATAAGTCTTAGAAACAAATAAAACAAAGCCCATCGGGCAGAAATCCTAGAAAACATGAAAGAGCCTCAGCTCTTAAACTTCCTTGTCATCCGAGCTCTTCTCAGCTCCCTTACCAGCTGGATCTTCCACCTCAGGAACCTCCTCCTCCATCTCCTTGTCTCTACCTCCAGAGGCGGTTTCGACTGGGGCTGAGTAAGAACCCACCAATCCCAAATTAGAACCAAACTCTCCAGAAAGGGGGAGATTAAACATATTAACCTCAAAATTACCTGAGCTCTCAGAGAGTTGGGGAAGAGGGAGCTTGCCGATCGAGAAGTCCGAGACCTGAGCCTTCTCGTATGCCGTATCAGCTTCCGGCATTATTGCCACCAAGCGATCATACTCATCTTGAGTACTCTTAATCTTGCCATCCAGCATATCTTTCAGGAGCTCGGTGTTGGCTTGGATCTCTTGAGCGTGAACCAGGAGGTCGACTTCGTCCTTCTTCTTGGAGAACTTCTCCTTGACAACAACCAGAATTTTGTTGTAAGCTTCGGCTACTTCCTTCTTTCCTCTCCGGACGGCTAGCCTGACCTCAGCTTCCTTGTTCTTTTGGCTGCTCTGAGATGTGGCAATTAGCTCCTTGACCTGATACTCGGCTATCTTCCGAGCAGCATCCAAATCTCCAATCTTCCTATTCTTCACCTGGAGGTCAATCAGTTGGCTCTCGATCGTCCCTTGCTGGGCATCACACTTGGAACCAAGTCTCTTCACCTCAGCTTGGAGATCCGAGATCAGAGCACGAGTCTGGTTGAGCTCAGTCTTGTTCGCCTTGACCAATTCAGTGACCTGGGCTAATTCCTCGGCACTGGGGCATTGTGAACGGCATCCTCAAATTTGAACTGAGCCCTGTTGATAGCACCAGCCAGCTACGGAAAACGAAAAATGATTTAGTAAAAAAAAAAAAAACTTCCAAAGAAAAAAATGAAATCAACTTCATACCTGACCCATGCGATGAGCAATATCGACGTACTCATCCTTGTGCGTGAGATTGGAGATCGAAGGGAGGGAACACCCAGGACTCTTCATATGCCTCATCAGAGTAGCCAAACCCCACGGATCGTCCAAAACCGATCCAGGCTTCGAATGGGCAAAGTTCCAGCCAACGTTTCCTCCTCTAGAGGAGGAGGAGGAAGACCTCGAAGGTCTGTCAACCTGGTCAGTTCGGGACCTCTTGTTCGTCGGGGGCTCAAACTCCGGAGGATCCCTCACCATTTGAGGATCAGCCTCAGCCGTCGGAACCTCAGAGGGAAGGCCAACTTCCTGAACCTTAGGCTCCGAAGAGCCAACACCTTTAGCAGGAGCAGAGCCTCCTTCATCAAGAGCCTCCTTCACAGAGTCAAGGAAGGATCCTCCCTGGTTCTTATCACTCCCTCTGGAGGAGCTGGCAGCCTTGGTCGATCTACCCCTGGAACGGAAGGAAGGTTGAAGTGGCATCTTCTGTGATTGAGTCTTCGAGGAAGTACTTGCTCCGGAGGAAACTTCGAAAAACTGAATCACCCTCAGAAACTAAAACATGAAAAAGATTCATTAATCACATGAGATAAATTCGGATAGTAAAATCATGAATCACGAGTAAAGGTTACCTTCTAAACCAGCAACCGTCACTGAGTCAGGGAAGGACGCTCGGTATCGTTCAGGGAACCTAGCTGATCCAACTCTCGAAGTGGTGTAAGCTACCCAAGTGTTAGGGCTATGCTGAAGCTTCCTGAAGAGAGCTCTGGTGAGTTTACTAGACAACTTGACAGGATCTTTGATTTCTGCAAAAAGAGTCAAAGGATAATTAGCGCAACATGACAAACACAGATAAACATGCGGATATATCCCTAAAATCCTAACCGGAAATATCAGACCACGAGTTCCTAAGGTCACGGCCAACTGGAACCGTCGAGGGATCAATCTTGACATAAAAGTACTTCTTGCGCCAGTCGTCGTCACTGGCCGAGAACTTGAATACGCCTAGCCCTGGACGACAGGGGAGGTAGTAGGTACCGCTTCCACCATCCTTGGAAGTACTCTCCTTTATCGAAAAGAGACTCATCAGCTCGGTCAAACCAACAATGACTCCTTCCTCTTTGGCCCTAGTGATGAATCCGTTTATCACTCGGATAACCGAGGGACAAAGTTGAGGAAGAGCCAGCCGATAGTGATCTAGGAGGTCAAGCAAGAGGGTGGGAAGTGGAAACCGAAGATGACACTTAGCGATGTACTTCTCGTGAACACAGAACCAACCCTCCGGGACAGTTTCGGGGGTTTCGTCGTCGCTACAAGCCCTAGCTAGGTCACTCTTGCTGTGGGCTTGAACGATAAGGTTGGTAACGTCTTGGCTCTTTAGGAGCGACGGAGAGTGAGGCCCAGAGGAGGCGCTCTTGCCACCTTTCTTCTTCATCCTTTTGACTCTTGCCCCAATTGAGTCTTTAACTTTCTTCTTCCCGGTGTCTTTCATCTTTTCTCCGGTTTCTTGTTTGACCTTCATAAGACGAGCACCGGAAGTGGAAATTTGAATTTCGCCGGAGCTATCTTTCTTACTCGTCATAAGTAAAAGGAAAAGAGAGGAGAAGCGAAAGAGGGAGGATCGGGTTGAGATGAGCAAGAGTGAAATCTCTAAGGAACTTAGGGATGAAAATCGAATTCGGAACAGAGATAAAAAAAAAAAAAACGTGCTGTAAAATAGAGAAAGAAGAAGAAGTTACCTTGGAAACCGTCGGAGGCGTGGAGAAAGTGGAGAGACATGGAGTTAATACTCGCTGCTTTATATCCCATCACGTCTCGAAAATCGGAAACTATATTTCAAATTCCTATTAATCCAAACCATCGGTATAATCGAAGGGAATTTACAGCCGTTTGATCAGATAAAATTAAATGCGGTTGAGATAGCTAGTAATCATGATCTCAACAAGGGAATCTAGCTTGGGCGGCTAGGTCTAGCTCCCGAGAATAGCGAAACCTCATCTCGAGAGCTGGGGGCAACTGTTGGGCCCGAATATGGCCCGATAGCTGATTGCTGAATAATAAAAGATGATAACAGGCCGCGACTGGCCCATCGCGAATTCGACACCTAAGAGGAGCTAAGCTAAAGCCGAAGGCTGAGAGCTAAGGCGATCGTTAAAGAGGTCACGGTGAAGAGGAAGCTCACATCATAACAACAATAAGCGCAGGACCCGGTCAAAGGGAGGCTGTTGCAGATACCACTTCAAGCGGAGAGGATCTCAGAGATTAGTTGAAGATAATCTAATGAAGTCTAGGGCTATTTAAAGAGAAGGTCGAAGACTGAAAAGAGGACCCTGATTCAACGGATATTTTACTCAATATTCATCAAAACATTCTCATCGTAATACTCTTGTAATCTTTATATTCATCAAGAGAAACATCTTTTTGTAACCATTCTTTGATCACATTATCAATACAAATCCAATTCATTCTATAAGTTCTTACGGGATTCAGCCCACGTTATCTTTCCCTAACCTTTCCTAAACATAAAACCTGATCTAAAATCTAGGTGTGAGTTTTACCCCTCACAGCCGCCGGGCGGCTAGCCCCCGTGCTGGCCGTGGCCGCCGGCGGCTAGCGCCCGTGCTGGCCGTGGCCGCCGGGCAGCTAGCCCCCGTGCTGGCCGTGGCCGGCGGCGGCTAGCGCCCGTGCTGGCCATGGCCGCCGGGCGGCTAGCTCCGTGCTAGCTCGGGTCGTCGGGCGACAAGCTTCCGTGCATAAGTTCTAGGCCCCGGCTGTCAGAAGTCTGTACTTTGCGTCTTTCCCAAGTTTTCGCGGAACAAATCGTTGAGATTCCGCGTACAAAACTCCCGTTCTTACTGCAAACAAAGATCGTCGGAAACACTTCGGAAACTCGTAAGATATCAACGGGAAGGAAGATCTTAAATTATTCGTGCAAAACAGTGATGGTTATCTTAAGACACCACTCATCTCAACTCTGCGAAAGATTGAAGATCTTCCGAAAAAATAGTAGAAAACAACGGAAGTCCTAGAGACGGCCCGAAAGGGACCAAACGCGATCGGACAGTCCGCTTACGATTATCTGAGATAGATACGACGATTTACGTTTATCTTTACATAACAAGATAAATGCTAAATTTCCAGAAGGATAAATGTCAAGTTTCCCGAAGATAAATGTCAAGTTTCCCGATAAACATGAAGGCCGACGAAATTGAAAAAAGCTCGCTTCGCGGCCCAAAAGGAGAATAGACCGTCATAAGGAGGAGTATATAAAGCAGCTTGAGGAGAGAAGCAAAGGAAGAAGAGCAAAAAATCCTAGAGGGAAAGCAAATTCGAGATTGGAGACGTAGAGAGCTCCTGTTAGCTTAAGAACTTAGAATTTAGGCGGTAGACTAGCAAGGCAGGACCTAGAACGTCCGGCCGCCTCTCGTTCTATTTTCATCTTGTCCGCAGACTCATGTCTCTCTCAGAAGGATCTAACAATCCTTTTACTTAGAGTTCCGCACATAGAAACCCTAGGCATTATTCTCGACATGCCTGTTTCTATGACTAACGCTCGTACTAGACGAACTCCGCCAGGCAGTTCGTTCTCTTGTTCAAACCCTTCCAACTGAACTACGTCCGACTTGATCCTCGAAAGGGGTACGTAGGCAGCCTTCCTTAAGGTCCAGTCTCAAATCTTAATAAAACCTTTCCGCATTTATTTGATCACTTGTCGTTGGTTGTCGCAGAGAATCCGGACCTTCAGGGAAAGTTAGGTTTACTTAGCTTTCCTCCGATTTACTTAATAGAAATCGACAGTGCGAATTTCGGTTCCCACAGTTTGGCGCTAGAAGGAGGGGGGGACGGATTACTCTTACTCTTACGGCCGCAAAACGCTTGATCAAAGTAATGTCTGGAAATATGAAAGACAAACTCGCAGCTCACATCGACGCCGGTAAAACAACTTCAGCAGTGACTGTTCCTACGACCAACGCTTATGCAAATGGTTATATAAGACAAACGTCCCGAGAACGGACCATCCCGACCAAGTTCAGGTCCTATCAACAATGCACCCCGTCCAAATTCCTGCAACAAGATCCTCGGGTCCATGGACACAACCCCCCTCGCTTGGGATTATCAAAGAAAGACTTCGGGAAAATTTATAAAAGAATTGGTCATCGAGACGGATTCCTACCTGCCGTATAAAACGGCTATGGTTAGCTTGAACACTAGTCGCCTTAACTATACGGGGAATTGAAACCCTTTCGGAAAAACAGCGTCACATCAACGGCTGTTTCTAAGGAAAAATCGTAAAAACGTCTAAGTCCCAAGACGGCCCAAAAGGGGCCTGGATCACGGCTAAACGACCCACATACGATTTTAGGTAGGATCGAGCCCAAGGCTGATATGACGGTCTGATTACCGAGTAGAGTTTCGACTGGAAATGTTTTTTAGAATTTCCCGGAAAAATAAAGACTTGTTCTCCCGGAAATCGCGGAGAAACCCCAGATTACTCATGAAACAGAAAGCACGACTGATCGGGTTACCAATCAGCGTTTCTAATGCTAAAATTCGATAACATTTTACGGGACACCTTTCGTAAAATAAATTCTCGAAAATATTTCACGAGACAGCTTTTGCATGATTAAACTCGACAACATCTTACAAAACAGCTCCCGTAAAATTAATTCGACAACATTTTGTGAAATAACTCTCCCAAAATAAACGGTCAACAACGTTCTAAGAAACAATTTCTTGCTGGAATCAATGTCCAAAAGTCTCGGAAAAACAATTAAAGAAACCTCGAGAGACTAAGTGTCGATCGAGAAACCTTTAAAAAAACGAGAAAACAGGTAGGTCCCGCGAGGAAGCACAGTCCCGGGCGGCTAGCACTCCCGTGCTGTCCCTAGGCGCCGGGCGGCTAGCACGCCCGTGCTGCCTCTAGGCGCCGGGCGGCTAACGCGCCGTGCTGCGGTGGTCGCCGGGCAACAAAACATTCGTCAAGCACGGCCAATCCTCGTAAAGATCGACCCAAATATTATCCAAACTAATTTTACGAAACAATTTCCGTAAAATTAACTCGATAACATTTTGTTGAATAACTCTCGTTAAATAAAAGCTCAGCAATATTTTACGAAACATCATTCGTGAAGTATAACAAGATCGTAAGCTTCTTGACCTGACCAGTTCGCTCATAGCTTGACGAAACAAGAAGCCCCACTCAAGTGAAATCTTGCCATTCGTTTTCACTTGTCTACCCACCTTAGCCTTCTTCGAGTTTCGCCTACTTCTCCTCCCTTTGCTTCAACGATTCTGCAACGATTCTGCACTGTTCCTTCAGGTTTCATCAAAAATCGATTCTCGATTCAGTATCAGACTTATTGAAGACCTTTGACAATGAAACGGTAGAAGACAAAGAGGAACGGACGAGGCAATCTCGAGTAATCAATGAGACTAAGGTACGTCCGACTTAGAAAATTTTATCAAGGTTTTAATTTTTTCGTAGGAAAGGAATGGGAACGTCTTGTAAACTGCCGTAAAATTTAGGGAACTTAGAACCTAGGTGGATAGTCTAGCAAGCTAAGTCTTAGGCATTTTCTTCCAGTTTCGTTCTATTGTTCCTTGACTGTCTAGGCAGAACGCGCAAACCGATCTAATCTCTCGAAAAACCGAGAAACGATCGCCGCGCATCCTTGGCATACTCTTTCCGCTTCTGTGAGACTAATGGCACGACGGTGAGCTACAAAATTAACGAAATAACCTTCGAAATCAAAGTGGAAACATTTCCCGTGTAAACCACGGAAACAAGACTACTTTGACTATCTGCGATTTTCTATCTTCATGAAACCGGTCATCCATTACTTTCGTATAAACATGTTACACAAAAACAGCATAAGGAAAACCAAGATCGGTCTCATGCAAAACGACATCGCAATACGGAAAATTACGTCCAAGCAGGAAATAACCCAAAACCGAATCCGAACGTGTTCTTCGTCGATTCCTTAAACTTTATTTCCTCGGATAAAATGAAACAATTTTCATGCGACCAAAGGAAACTTTATACGAAGCATCTATCGTATAACTGAAACCTAAAGTGGAAAATCGTTTCGAAAAGCCATCACCCATAACTTGGAAAACTCCGCTATGATTGGCATGTCTATCTCGACGAACTCTATTCGGCCCTCGGCCAACTACGTCTTTCCATATAGTCCGGACCTGAATTCGGCATCACCAATAAGGACAATCGTGAACCAATATGACCTTAATGCGAAAGGATCGCGGTATGATCGTTTACCAACTCCTTGGTTAAACGGCTGAACACAGCCTTCATGCCAAGACAAAACAGCTGAACGATCGCCGCTCCAATCACTTAAGGGCCAAACGATAATCCACGATTTGTCATAAAACACCAAGTGACCATTACGCGAGCAACTCTGTCGCATAGCACAAAAGCGGAAATCATACGATAAATTTCTCGTAATAAAATCAGTCCTAACAGCCATACGGTTAACGGAAAAATTTGAACTTAACATCGAATGATTAAGTTCTATACGCCCCGTAAACAAAGCATGAAAAGAAACACTCGTGACAAAGCTCCAAGAGTTATACGAGTCGTCCTTAAAATCCCGGAAGGCTAACACTTCGGGAAGCAAAGCGAAGGTAGACGCTTCTCCCTGGGTCAAATATACGCGACCCCTGGTCCTAATTCCTCGATCAAAATTTTATAACTTGCACGTCCAAACTGAAACAACAGTTTCTGACTACGGACATTCGCAAAACATCTCCAAGCCCGCGAACGTTTGAAATGCGGCACAAGAGAAAATTAACTCGTACACATTTGAAATGTGTATGCTTGTATAATCCCATGTTTTTTGAAGAAACCGGATTTTCGAAACTCTTTACAAACACAGAAACCGAATTTTCAAAACTCTTCGCAAACAAAATCGCCAATCGCTAAAAGGCCTCAACAATGGATCCAGTATCCACCAAATAAATCATAAACTATCGCCCGGAAACATTCCGCGATTTCTAAAAGCCCATAGTCCTTTATGGCATAAGAAAAACAAACTTCAAAGCACTGCGAGACGTCGCTTCGTGCCTGAACATTTGTTTTTCGATTAAAACCTTCATACGCCTTCTAAACGGCATCATATCGTTGTTGCTGATCACAACAAACGAACTTTGACGTCCTAAACAGACAAGCCACCTAAGGGTAGGCTCTTTTACATCCGACAAGGATCCCATAGCGCGCTATACAAAAAATCCAAATTTGGTTCAGCACTTCGTAAAGGAAGTAGCTCGATTCGTGCCCAGACAAATCATATAAGCCGATACCACTTTGCGGATTTTAAAACGGTACGAATAAGGTCAAAATCATAAACAGGCAAAACGAAAGCCGATTTGTCATCGCACAGCCTCAGTCTGAGAGTAAACCTAGGTCTTACCCTAAACCCAGCCTTGCTGGTATCTTAACATCTCATAGGCAAAGCGTCAACGACGCGAGATCCCAAAACTTGTCTCTTCACTCAAGTCTGTACGTTTTCACGAATTTTCGCGTAATCGTAAACCGCAGGAAAATCTCGCTTTGTACGAACTACGGATACGGTGATCGTCAGGGAGGCAGGAATGAGACGACAACTCACACCCTGCCCCTCTAACTTCGACAAACAGAGGTTCTAAACGCATAATATTTTATAAACGCATACCGCGAGTTCAATACAACGCCCTAAAAAGGGCAGGGACTCAAAGCCACCAACGGCCAGTCCCGAAATCATACATAATGGCCAACCAACTGCCGAAATACAATCAAAATAAAAATCCCCTCAGGGATTGATCAACCTAGGCGTCCTCCGGAACACCGCCTTCATTCTCCGACTCACCCGAAGCAGGAACAGCCTCGCCATC